>NW_006400196.1:0-24133 GCF_000299155.1 Elephantulus edwardii | reverse complement strand
TTATATATGTAATATGTTCTATTTTGTAAATAATATAATGTTGTCTAGCCAAAGGATTGGAAGAGGTCCATATTTGTTCCTATTCCCAAGAAGAGTGATCCAACTGAATGTGGAAATTATCGATTTATATCACTTACTAGTAAAATACTGCTAAAGATCATTCAAAAATGGCTAGAACAGTACATAGATAGGAAATTGCCAAAAATTTAAGCAGGATTTAGGAAAGACCCTAGCACCAGGGATATCATTGCTGATGTCAGATGGATCCTGGCTGAAAATAAGGAATGGCAGAAGAATGTTTATTTGTGCTTTTTGACTATGCAAAGGCATTTGACTGTGGATTATGACAAGTTGTGGCTGACATTGCAAAGAATGAGAATCCCAGAGCACTTGATTGTGCTCATGAGGAACCTATACCTGGGTCAGGAGGCTGCTGTGTGAACACTGTATGGTTTGGAATTGGGAAAGGAGTGAGTCAGGAATGTATTCTATCTCCATACCTGCTCAATCTATATGCTGAGCAAATAATCCGAGAAGCTGGACTCTATGAAAAGGAATGTGGAATCAGGATTGGAATGAGACTCATCAATAACCTGCATTAATGCAGATGATGCAACTTTACTTGCTTAAAGTGAGGAGGATTTGAAGCACTTATTGCAGAAGATCAAGGAATTCAGCCTTCAGGTATGCATTGTGTCTCAATATCAAGAAAACAAAGATTCTTGCCACTGGTCCAATAGGCCGTGTCATGATGGATGAAGAGGAGATTGAAACTGTCAACAGCTTCATCTTGCTGGAATTCACACTTAACATCCTTGGTACAAGCAATCAGGAAATAAGGAGACACTTTGCAATGGGAAAATCTGCAGTTAGGGACCTTTCCAAATTATTGAGAAGAGTGATGTCACTTTGAGGACTAAGGTGTGTCTAATTCAGGCCATGGTCTTTCTGATTACTAGCTATGCACCTGAGATCTGGATAATGAATAAGGATGACAGAAAAAGAATTAGTGCCTTTGAGTGGTGGTGTTGGAGAAGGGCACTGAACATCTCATGGATGACCAAGAAAATGAATAGATATGTTTTGGAGAGGGTGCAGCCAGAGTGTTCTTTGGAGGCAAGAATGATGAAGCTTTGCATCACATACTTCAGACATATTGCTAGGAGGTGCTATTCCTTGGAGAGGGACATGATGTTGGGAAGGGTTGAGAAGGGTGGTGGCCCAGTGACAAGGAGTTGCACTTCAATTCCAAAGTCACACGGTCCGAGGCCACCAGCTGCTCCATAGGAGGACGGGCAATCTCCTCCTGTGCCATTAACTGCCTCTAAAAACCGACCAGAGGGTCAGCTATGGGTCAGTTCCGACTCTATGGTATACAACAACAACATATATATTTGTAGTGACTCTACATATTCCTTCCATCTTCTTTTGATGCTTCCTGCATCATTCAAGATTTTTGCCCATAGTATCTCTCAGTATTACAACTCAAGGCTTGAATTTGTTTTCAGTTCTTTCAACTTGAGAAATGCTGAGCAAATTCTTCCCTTTTTATTCTCCAGTTCCAGTTCTTTTGACATTCTGTTATAATACTTTGTCTTGTCTTCTCAAGCTGCCCTTTGAAATCTTCTCTTCATTTATTTTACTTCTGTGCTTCTCCTCTTTGTTTTGGCTTCTCAATGCTTTAGTGCAGTTTTAAAAGTCTATCACCCAATTTCATGTTTTTTTTGCTTCTCTGTCTTTACAGGAACCTTTTGCTTTCTCCATAGATTAAACATTTGATGCCATCTCATAACTCATCCTGTCGTTGATCATTAGTATTCAATGTCTCAAATCTGTTCTGGAGATGATTTTTAAATTCAGATGGGATAGAATCAAGGTCATATTTTGGATTTTGTGGGATTGCTTTTATTCTCTTCAGCTTTAATTTGAACTTGCACATGAGTAATTGATGATCAATTCCTCATCTACTATATGCTGTTTATTATAGAGTTGGAACCAACACATAGCTGACCCTCCAGTGGGTTTTCAGAGGCAGTTAATCATGTGGGAGGAGACTGCCCATCCTTCTCTGGAAAAGCAGTTGATGACCTCAAATCACATGCTTTTGGGATTGCAGCACAGCTTATTGCCATTAGGCCACCAGAACTCCCTCATCTATTAGGTTCAGTATTGGTTGCAATGGCCAGATACCAGTTGCAGACAATATTTAGGATTATGGGGTTTATATATGAAGTGACAAGTTACAATTCAAGTTCTAAGTATTCTGTTCAGATCATCTCTAAATCTATTCTACTGAAGAATAAATTCTTTGTTAAATATTGACAAATTTTTTTTTCTCTCAGTCTATAGGCTCTCTTTTCATTGCTTTGGAGAAATCTTTTGCAGCACATAAATATTTACATTTTAGAAGGTCCAAATCATCTAGTTTATCCTTTAATGGTTGTGCTTTTTTGGTTATAATTGAGAGTATATTTATGTTATAGACTAGAAAAACTCTCAAACTCTTTGTGGTCAAGTTGGAAATGACTCATAACTGACCATCAGCTTTTCAGAAGTTATAAATTGTGTGGACAGAGATTAGGGATCTTTCTCTCATGGAGCAGCTGGTGGTTTTGAACTACCTGCCTTAGGGTTGGCAGCATAATTCCTTACTCACTAGGGCATTGTTGTTGTGGTTTTTGTTGTTATGTGTCTTCAAGCCGAAACTGATCCATAGCTAGTTGACCCTCCAGCCAGTTTTTAGAGGTAGTAAGTCACACAGGAAGAAATCTTTCTTCCACAGAATAACTAAAACCCCCTAAACTTCCCCTCTATTTGTTCTTTGATCATCTTTACAGTTTTAGATTTTTTGTCTATGTCTTTGATCTATCTTGAATTAGGTTTTTGTCTGTGTTGTGAGGTATGGAACCTGTTTGAGTTTTCTGCAATTTGACATTCAGTTTTGCCAGCACCATTTATTAAAGAGGCTGCTTTTTTTCCATTTAACAGATTTCATTTCTTCGTCAATGTCAAAGAACATTTGTCTCTGGGTGGATGGATTTACTTCTGGGCTCTCAATTCTATATCATCGGTCTATGTATCTATCACTAGATCAGTATTGATATGTTTTGACTACCATTGTTGTAAAGTAGATGCTTAGACCAGGAAGTGTGAGGCCTCCTTTTTAGTTTTTCTTCTTCAATAGTGCTTTGTTAATCTGTAGTCTCCTTCCTCTTCACATAAAGTTGGTGATTATATTTTACATCTCTTTGAAGAATAGTGGCAGTATTTGAATTGAGATTGTTTTATATCCACATTATGCAGTATTTATCAAATTATTATTATTTAATGTTGCATAGTACATTAAAAGTACATTACAGCATGTATTTACAACTGTAAGCCCTCCTATCCATTAATAAGGTTTATTCTTCCATTTAAATGTCTTGTTTGTTTTTCTTGTAGTAGAAACACCACATATTTGTATAGTCATACCCAGCAACACCATAAAAGTCAGAGTCAATGGCATAAAAAGTCATAATGAATCCAGTATAGCACATCAAGTCTGTAAACATAGTAGACAAAACAAGTGGCTATTTACTACAAAAGAAATATCATATACTACAGAATGACAGAGAAAAAAAATTAATACTTTGAGTTGTGGTGCTGTAGAAGAGTATTGAACATTCCATGGACTGCTAAGAGAACAAACAAGTCTGTCCTGGAAAAGGTGAAATCAGGTTGCTCCTTGGAAGCAAGGATTTTGAAAAATCTGTCTCACTTATTTTGGACATGTTGTCCGGAGGGGCTAGTCCTTGGAGAAGGACATCATGGGTGGAAGGATGGAAGGTCAGCACAAGAGAGAAAGACCCTGGATGAGATGGATTGACACAGTGACTGTGGCGATACGGTCAGATGAGGCTTGTTCAGGATAGGGGCAGGGTTTGGAGCCATTGTTCACAGAGTCACTGTGAGTTGTAGTTAACTTAATGGCACATAACAACAGCAACACATCTTAATTGAAAACTCGTTTATTTAAGAAAGCAACATCCTTTATACAGAAGGCAAGGTATTGTTAAGAGGGCATAAAACAGAAATTACAAATCACAACTTCAAGTTTGGTTCTACCATTAATTTTTGAGATTTTGTGTCTCAAAGGCTTAACTTCTTGTTCAGTAGAGGGGTGGGTCTAGGTTATTCCTTTCCAAGAATCCTTCAGATTTTATCTATATTTTTATATTTTCTCCAAAAAAAGCCAGAAGTACAGCTCTTTCTGGGAAAGATGAAGCAGACAAAGACTATAGGTACACCTGTGATGTTATTGGGCAGGTGTCTGAGGTTGAATAAATATTTATTCACCTTCCAGAACCCCCAAAAGCAAAACTCCTCTGGGGAAAAAAAAAACCCAAAATCCGAGACATCATGCACTCTAGTCTCAAAACCTGCTAAACAGCTGTAGTAATCAAAACAGCATGACATTGGTACTGTAACAGGCATTTAAATTAATAGATTTGAGAACTCAGAATTCAACGCATCTACCTACAGTGAATTGATATTCAACAAGGAAACAAAACCCATTAAATAGGTAACTGATAGCCTTAAAAAAAAAGATGTTGGCCAAACTGGACATCTACTTTCAGAAAACTAAAACAAGAAACATGTCTCACACTATACACAAAATTCAAACCAAAGTGGCTCAGATTTAAGAGTAAAGCCAAAAATTGTAAAGAGCTTCAGAGAAAACATAGGAACAAAATTTGAAACCCTGGTCTATGGCATGAATAGGCTTGCAAACATAGCCAAAACCTCACAACTAGTAGAGGATAAAATCAACCAGTGAGATCTTATAAAATAAAATGCTTTTGCACATCAAAAAAATTTTTCCCAGTAGAGTGAAAAGAAAGTCCATAAACTTGGGGGGAAATATTTCACAATGACATTTCAAAATTAGAATGTACAAACAATAAACAGTGTAGAAGATCAAGGGAAGGAAAGATCAGCCTGGAAAGAATGGATGAACTGAAAAGATGGGTACTGCAATTAGCAGCTTGGAACAGGATATGTGTAATTGTTCCAAGAGAAGGAAGGGAAAAGGGGAGGAAAAACAAAGCAAAACTACAGAAGCAGATTAGTGAACAGTTAGGTGGAGTGAAGAAATAGGCAAGGTGCACGAAAATTTGACAAGACATGGTGGGAAAAGGATTTAAACAATTGTAATTGATATTACAAGACATAATGTATAGTAATTATTGTATGAAACCAATTTTTAAAGTATATAAAAATATTCATCCTCCTTTCAATGAAGTATCATTAACAGAAAGTGACTCTACTTACAAGATTCCTCTAGTACAGAGTCTTAAAAGACTATATACTCTGTATATAAAAGACTATATAATCTTTCATTAGAATTAACAAAAAAGTAAAAAAAAATACTTATAAAAAAGACTATATAAACCACCATCATGGGATTAAATAGGAATATTAAACAGTGGCTGGTCAAGGTTCATTCACCAAAGCACAGTTTGCATAAAGCATATGAAGGTACAGTTCAAGGAGAAGTAGGCTCCATAGGGTTTTCAATGGTTAATATTTCACCCAGAAACTACTAGTAGTACAAATAGTTAATGTGCTTGGCTTCTGACTGAAAGGTTGGAAGTTTGAATCCACCCAGGACACTTCTGAAGAAAGGTCTGGTGATCTAGCTCCCAAAAATTCAGCCATTGAAAATCCTATGGAGCCAAATTCTGTTCTGACACACATTGGGCCTATTAAATGGTATATGGCAAAATGTTTATATTAACCTGAATCCTGTTGTATAACTGCTTTAGTTAAAATTGTCCTGATGACTCGCCTCTACCTGATCTCCTCCCACCTCTGACCTGACATTCCACATTTGGTGGCTCCCTGCAGCCTCCTGCACTTCAATCAAATGGCCTGCTTGTTGTTTCTCACATATGTCAGGCATCAATCCAGCATAAGGTCTTTGCAGGTCTGTTTGCTTCCAACTCCATTGCTTTACCATACAGCTGTGATGATACAATTTTTAAAAAATAATAACTTCTTTCTTCTTCTCTCACACTCATCTGTCTGCCTGTGGTCTTGTAGTCTTTGTGCTCTGCCAGCAAAAAATTATCAGGAACATATTCTGAAGAATGCTATAGACATTTCTACCCTCACCACATATGCTGAAAAAGGAGATGAGTGAAAAGGGATATGAGTGGGTAAAGCAACTTCCAACAACTCGCAGCCATCCTTCCTAAAACAACAGCCCACCCCATCCGCTTTCCTGAAAACCACAACGTAAGCAGATTGCCTCTCCCCTTGTCCCCCCAGACCCTCCAGGTTGTCCTCCACTCACTAGAAAACACTTCCAGCTGCACTGGGTTGCTGAGGCTGGTCAGGGGTGTCTGGCACCTGTAATCTCCGCTGTCATCCAAGGCGGCCTTAAAGCGGTAGCTGGGCTGGACCCCAGTTGGCACAAGGCTCCCTCTGTGGAACCACTGGGTGGAGTGGTTACCCGGGATGTATGCCCCGTGGCACTTCAGAGTCACATAGTCCTCCCTGAGCACATTGATCCATGGGGGCTCGATGTTCACCACTGCCTTTGGAAGATCTGCTGAGGGGCAGGAAACAGGAAAGAATGCAAATAAATAACTGAATTCCAATGCACTCCCAGGGGTGATTAAGTGTCAAAAAGAATTACCATTGTTGTTAAGTGCGATAGAGTAAAATACCATTCATAGAGGCCTGATGAACAGCAGATCTGAACCCTATTCCACCCTGTGTAAAAGATATTAAAAAGGGGGGGAGGAAGATACAAACATCCGTCAATAATTGGTGCACGGAATGTGCAAATTGTGGATGTAAGAAAATTTGAAGTTGTCAAAAATTAAGTGAAAATTATAAAGATAACCATTCTAGGTTTTAGTGAACTGAAACGGACTGGCATTGGCCACTTTTTTAAAAAATTTTTCAAATTTTTTTTATTGGCCACTTTTAAGTCAATCACATGATCTACTATCCTGGGAATGAAAAATTGAAGAAGAGTGGTGTTACATTCATAATTAGAAAGACCATTGCAAGATTTATCTTGAAATACTATGATGTGAGTGATAGGCTATTATCCATACATTTGCAAGGAAGACCTGTTAATACAACTATTATTCAAACATATGCACTACAGCTAAGGCCAAAGATAAGGAAGTCTATACACTTTTGTAGTCTTCAACTGATCAAACATAGTCAACACTCACTAATAGTAATTGGTTATAGGAATGCAAAAGCTGGAAACAATAGAAAGAATGGTAGACACAAATTATGACTTAGTGATAGAAATTAGGCTGGAGATAGAATTAATTTTATACATACAATGATTTATTAATCACAAATATATTTTTTAAAAAACACAGAGGCAGTTTTACACAGGGACCTCATCTGATGGTCTGCACAGAAATAATTTTTATAACATCTGTGCAAAGAATCATTGGAGAAGCTCAGTATCAACAGTCAAAACCAGGCCAGGTGCTGACTATGGAAGAGATCATCAACTACTCATGTACAAGTTCAAATTGAAGTTGAAGAAAATGAAAACAAGTCCACAAAATCCAAAATACAATCTGGAGTCTATCCCACCAGAATTTAAAAACCAACTCTAACAGATCTGAAGAACTGAAACCAAAGACCAGATGAGCTCTGGAATGATTTCAAAGATATCATCGGTGAAGAAAACAAAAGGTCATTACAAAGACAAAAGAGAAAGAAATGATGACATCCAATATGAAAGTTAGAAGAGACTCTGAAATTACACTAGAGCACCAAGAAACCAAAACAAAGGAAAGAGAACAGATGAAAACGAGATGAGCAGAAGATTTCAAAGGGCAGTTCAAGAACATAGCAAAGTATTACAGAAAAACAAACAAAGAGCTGGAGTGGGAGAATAAAAGAATTCACTTTACATTTATCGAGTTGAAAGAACTGAAAACAAATTCAAGCCTCAAGTTGCAATACTAAGAGAAGCTATGGGCAAAATCTTGCATGATCTAGGAAGCATCAAAAGAAGATGGGAATGCACAGATTCATTGTACCAAAAAAAGAATTGGTTAAAACCAATTCCGAAATATTTCAGGAAGTAGCTTATGATCAAGAGCCAATGATGGGGTGGTGGGGCGCTCGCGGGACTCCTCGCTCCGTTTACCTTCTCCAGCTGCAGCACCTGCTGGCTAAGTGCTGTCGGGCCCCACGTTAGCAGCGTCCATGGCTTCCGTGCTGTCCTATAAGAGGCTGGTTCACGCCGTGGAAAGCGTGACAGCAATGACCGTATTTTTTCCTTTGGACACAGCTAGGCTTCGACTTCAGGTTGATGAGAAAAGAAAGTCCAAAACTACACACATGGTGCTCCTGGAGATCATCAAAGAAGGCCTCCTGGCGCCATATCGACGCTGGTTTCCAGTTATCTCCAGTTTTGTCTATTTCTGCACTTTTAATAGCCTCAAAAACAGTCTGGGTCAAAGGTCAGCGCTCTACTACTGGAAAGGATCTCGTAGTTGGATTTGTTTCAGGAGTGGTGAATATATTGCTAACGACTCCACTCTGGGTAGTAGATACCAGGCTGAAGCCACAAGGGGCAAAATTTAGGAATGAAGACATTGTACCAACCAACTACAACGGTATCATTGATGCTTTTCACCAGATCATTCTAGACAAAGGAATTTGGCTTTGTGGAATGGCACATTCCCCTCCTTGCTATTTATTGGTCTTCAGTCATGCGATCCTGTTGATGTTCTATGAAGGACTCAAATGGCAGCTTTTTTTTTATTACTTTTTTCATTTTTAAAATTTTAATTTATTTATTTTTCATCAAACGGCAGCTTTTAAAGAAACGCGTGAAGCTTCTTTGGATGTGTTCATCATTGGTGCAATAGCCAAAGCAATTGCCACCACTGTCACCTACCCCATGCAGACTATACAATCGATTTTGAAGTTTGGACATCACAGACTAAACCCAGAAAACAGAACATTTGGGAAGTCTCCAGAATGTTATCTACCTGCTACACAAGCGAGTCAAGCGCTTTGGAATAATGGGACTCTACAAAGGCCTAGAAGCCAAACTGCTGCAGACGGTCCTGACTGCGGCCCTCCTGTTCATAGTTTACGAGAAACTGACGGCTGCGACCTTCACGGTGATGCGGCTGAAGCACGCAGGCAAGTACTGAGACAGGCGCCTTGCGGCACGGTGCTCCACGTGGGGCGACACCTCCTGGAGATAACTTCCTGCAAACAGTCCACCCTCTTTACTCCTGCACCTCTCACCATGCTTTTTACCCCATTGGCTTGAAATGCTCGTCAGCATAGACACAAGTATAGTAAGCTGGACTTACAGCCAACTTAGTTTGGGTCATGGTTGGTTAAACTTTCGTGGAGCAGTTTGGACTGTTGGTACCAAAAGAAAGTACCATTAAAACTTACAAATGAATGTTTATGGGAGTTTATTGGCTTTCCAAAGTGTGTGTGTGTGTGGGGGGGGAACTGTTGCTGTTACATGTAATCTTTTCCATTGAAATTTACTAGCTGTCCGCTTTCCCTGACCCTTCCCTGGCTTCTCAAATAAAAGTAAGAAGACTGAGTCTGGCTCAGAAACTTCCGTATGTCTTCAAGTATTTTTCTTGGGCTTTTTCTCTCCTCTCTAAGGAGAAGTGCTTCTTGGTATGAGAGCTATTTATGTTGGGGGGGGGGCAATGAAAATTATTAAACCCAGATGATTTTCTTATAAACTATTTATAAACATCACTTGTTTACAAACATCACTTGTCTTTGACATACTTTTTTTTTTTAAAGTACTTGTTTGGATCAACTCTTTGATTACTAAAGGCTTGAGGATTTGAGAGTTTTGTGTCCATAAGAGCCTTAATTCATCAAACCCTAATAAATTGTCAGCACAAAAGAAAGGGAAAAAAGAGTCAATGATGATGAAAGAAGTCTAAGCTGTATATAAGGCAATGGTAAAAACTAAGGCTCCAGGAATCAATGGGATACCAACGGTTATGTCTCAACTAACAGGTGCAACCCTGGATGTGCTCACCAGTCTGTGTCCGGAAATTTGGAAGATAACTACGTGGTCAGCTGACTGGAAGAGATCTATATTTGTTCCCTTTCCCAAGTGATCCACCAGAATGTAGAAATTATAGAACAATATTATTAATATCACACACAAGCAAAATATTGCTGAAGCTCATCTAAAAATGATTAGAACAGTACATTCACTGAGAACTGCCAGAATTGCAAGCTGGGTTTAGAAGAGGCCATGGCACCAGGGATATCATTGCTATTGTCACATGGATCTTGGCTGAGAGCAAAGAATACCAGAATAATGTCTATTTGTGTTTATTGGCTATGCAAAAAGCATTTAACTTTTTAAATCATAGCAAACTATGGCTAGTATTAAGGAAAATGGGAATTCCAGAACACTTAATTGTGCTTATACAAAACCTATACCTAGACTAAGAAGCTGTTGTTCAAATAGAACAAGGGAACACTATATAATTTAAAATCAAGAAAGATATGCATCAAGACTGTATCCTTGCTCCATATCTGTTCAGTCTGTATCTTGAACAAATCATTTGACAAGCAGAATTTTATGAAGAAAAATACGGTCAAGAACTTGCATTATGCACAAAACACAACCTTGTTTGCTGAAAGTGAGGAAAACTTGAAACATTTGTTGCAGAAGATAAAAGACTACAGCCTTCCATATGGATTACATCTTGTCTAAGAAGGTGCAGAAAACAAAGATCCTCACCATTGGGCCAACAGGCAACATCATGATAGAGAAAAGATTAAAGTTGTCAATTATTTCATCTTGCTTAGATTCACAAGCAATTCCCTTGGTACCAGCAGCCAAGAAATCAAAAGACCTATTGCACTGGTAAAGTCTGCTGTCAGGGATCTCTCCAAAGACCGGAAGAGCAATGACATCAGCTTAAAGACTAAGAATGTGAGCCTGATTTAAGCCATGGTCTCTTCAGTCACCTGCTGTGCATTGGAGAACTGGATAATGAATAAGAATGACAAAGAAAAATCTGTGTACTTGCAGCAGCCCCAATCCCTTGGGCCTTCGGATCTTTAATGAATCCAGTGGGAATCCCACCAAGAATCCAATCTCGAAGTCCACTGAAATGGGAGATCAGCCCATGCTGAATCTGAGCTTTATTCTTAATAGAACAGTAAATGCTTGGTATACATAGTACATATGGCATCACATTGGGAGGGAACAAAAAGAAAGCATAGAGTGAACTTACCAGCTTGCCCATCTACAGAAGCTGTAAAAGATAAAAGAGATGGTTAATGTAGAAGGAAATGAGAGCACATTTAATTGTGGTGTGTGTGTGTGTGTAGAGGGGAGTCCAGGAGATAATCTTGGGTCCCTTTTCTTCCCAAGACCCATTTGCAGAACCTGTTTCCAGCTGATCACTTATAAGATTACTCCTTTCTCATATCCTCCCTATGTTGTCCCAGGCTGTTCACGTGGCTACAAAGCAAACATTAATATTTTGTGTAAAATGGCCTTCCCAGGGACTCAGAAGCACCTCTGAATTTTGACCTTCGTAACCAGTGGGACAGTAAGAACTCGGGTTCCTGTCTCCTGTTCCCAGACTCCACAGTGGTCCCTGAAGTCAGGGCAGTAGGATTAGTGGAAATTGCTGATCCCAGAATGACCCTCACTCACCCAACAGCAGCAAAACAGTCAGTGTCTGAAGCAGGCATAGGTTGTTAGAATATATGGTCTGAAACATTTGAATCTCAAAAGTCATCCCAGAACTGTGCTAGATAGAGTCCAAAGGTGTTTAGAAGGCAAACTTAGAAATAGGGAAGTTAATTAAGAAAGGGGCGGGGTGTGGGGTTGGTTGGGGGGAACGAAACCTCTTATGTAGTTTTTTTTCCAGTCACCAGATTCTGCTTCTGCGAATCTTGCAGTGATAACTAAACTGGAAGTTGAGTCTGCTATACAAATAAATCTATCATGTGTCTTTCTGAAAAACCTTAAAGACAGCCAGGGATTATTGCTGTAAGAGTGAAAAAATGGACAGGGAAAAGCTTCTTGGAGCCTGTGTTTTGAGTTCTCAGTTCTGTTAAATAACTTAACTTGTAAAGTTATTTGGCTAGGCCTTCTTTCTCGGTGGTTTGGCAGAGAGTATCTCCCCATCCTCCATTTGTTATTTAATGTGAGCAGCCAATCAGTTGAAAGGAGAGTTTCTTTGGTGGTGTAATCCACATCCAGTATGTTGTAGCAGAGCTTGCCTACTCTTAATCCTGCAATCCATCATCCTATGGTCTCCACCTCTAGGAAGATGAATCAGCAGCCTGCCACCTTCCTTGGAGATTTTTAGATTCATCTGCTCCTGAAACCCCACGAGCATTAGATACCTCCTGAAGCATTAGAGCATATCTAGGGCCTGGTGACTTAGAAAACACCAGTGAGTGTCCCCAGGACCCAATCCCACCCCCACACCCCATTTATGCTTCTAAGTCTGCAACTATCCTTAAGTCTCAGCAAGGCTCAAGAAGTGAAGTATAATGTATGACTCTGGAGGAGGTACATTATACTCCTAAAGAGCTGCTTCATTTTCCTAATATTGTAAACTTGTAGGCTATGTATGCATATAAAGGTGCTGGATAAACAGCACAAGGAACCTAATGTTAGAAGAGTCTGAGTTTATTGTTGTGAGCACAAATTCTTTATTCAGTGTCTCAGGTCAGGGTGTTAGGTAAGGGTCAAATAGTTCATTTTGTTAAACTGAAGCATTGAAGCAGTGGCTTGACACTGAATTAAGTTGGAATGCCAGGCCTTACTTGGTATATGGTAGAAGATATCCAAAGGCATAGGGAAAATGGCATGCATACAGTAATTTATCAGACTGGACCCACTGACTCAATCATGGAACACACAGAGGACACACTTTTCACCACAGCAGTACGGAGGGGAAATTGCAAAGAAAGCCATGCTATCTTAGAACACTGCTATGATCACTATTTTACATAAATCAGATTTGACAGTGAGAACTGCTCTAACTAAACTAAGATATCAAACTAAAATGGGGCTCATATGATTCCACCAGTGGTGGGGGACAAGTTGTATCACTTAATTGACAAAGACAAGGTAGGTGCGGTCATGGTATCAGTCAGACTCATGTGGTCTTAGGGCCTTGACTACTTAATCATGGTGTGCTTGTGAAATCCATTTGTTTGGACAAGCAGAAGAATTCTAAGTCAAAGGAAAGGCAGTCAAACTTGAACTTCCAGAGCAATGAGGCATTGTTTCTCAATCAACTCTCAGACTTGATGCACTTTGTTGTTGTTAGGTGCTGTCAAGTTGAGTATAACTCATAGCAATCCTATGAACAACATCTTCATCCAGTCCTGCCAGGTGCCATTCTCGCATGTCTGGCATATTTGAGCCCATTGCTGCAGTACCTCTGTCAATCTGTCTTGATAAGGATCTTCCTCTCTTTCACTGAGATTTTACCTTTCCAACCAGGATCTATCTTTCTCTTAACAACATGTCCATAGTATGTGAGAAGATATTTTGTCATCTTTACCTCCAAGGATCACTTTGGCTTCATTTTCTCCAAGACTTCTCTGTTTGGTTTTTTGGCCATCCATAGGATATGCAGCACAACACCACAGCTCAAAGGCATCACTTCTTTTCTGTCATCCTTAGTCATTGTCCAGCTTTCTGATCCATAGCAAATGATTGATTATTTGTTGATAGGCAGTTGGGTTGCTTTCATCTCTTTGCTATTGTGAATAACACAGCAATAAACATGGGTGTACATACATCTGTTCGAGTTAAAGCTCTGGATTTTTTTAGGATATATTCCCAGTAGTGGAATTGCTGGGTCAAATGGTATTTCTATTTCCAACTTTTTGAGAAAGTACAAGAATGCCTTCCATAGTGGTTGTAACTATTTTACATTCCCACCAGCAGTGGATAAGAGTCACAACCTCTCCTCAACCTCACCAGAATTTGTTGTTTGCTGCCCTGTTGAACTTTGCTATTGTTGCTATTGTTTATAGTAGCCCAGTGGACCAGAGGCTTCCTCCCCTAGGAGCCCCTCCCACAAGCATGGGAGTTTGCTTCTGTGCTGCATCAATAAACCTTGTGTAAGCTCATTTTTACTCCAGCTTGTGTGGTTTGTGAGTTCATTCTTCCATCTCCCAACTACAACCCTGAGAAAATGGTAACAATACTCAGGGTCTTGATTGTAGATTCAAGGATGATAAAATCATTGACAATTTTAATCTTATATCCATCTATCACAATGGTGCTTATTGGTCCAGTAGAGAGAATTTTTGTTTTCTTGATGTTGAAATGTAATCTATCCTGAAGGCCCTAGTCTTCGAAGCAAGTGCTTCAAGTCTTCCTCTCTTTCAGTAAGCAAGGCTGTGTCATTCATCAGCATACAACAGGGTGTTGATGAGTCTTCTTCTGGTCCTTATGCAACATTCTTCTTCAGAGTCCTCTGGATGCTGAGCTACTTTACACACTCACAAGAAAAGGGGAATCCAATACACCAGCGTCTTTTATTGCCTCTCATTTACACAGTATGCCATACTTGTCCATTACATGGATGGAAATATGCTGATCAAACCTAATAAGGAGAAATGTCAAGATATTTTCACATGCTAGAGATTAAAGATAATCCAGTCACCTCATATTTTTACCACAACAAACTGTGGCTGACTCAGAAGAATGAGAATCCCAGAACACTTGATCATGCTATTCGAAACCTATACTTGGACCAGGAGACAATCATCAGAATGGAGTAAGGGAACACTGCATGGTTCAGAATTGGGAAGGGTGTACACCAGGGATGTGTCCTATCTGCATACTTTTTCAGTCTATACGCAGAACAGATTATCCGGGAGGCTGAGCTCTATGAGGAGGAATGTGGCATCAAGATTGGAGGAAGACTCATCAACAATTTGCATTATGTAGACAACACAACACCCTGCTTGCTGAAACGGAAGAGGATCTGAAGCGCTTGCTGCAGAAAATCAAGGACTGCAGCCTTCCACATGGATCGAAGATTGATATCAAGAAAACAAAGATTTTCACCACTGGGCCAACTGGCAGCATCATGATGGATCTTGAAGAGATTGAGATTGTAAACAGCTTTAGTTTGCTTCGTTCCACAATCAATTCTTGGCACCAGCAGCCAGAAAATGAAGAGACATATTGTGTTGGGAAAGTCTGATGTTAGAAACCTCTCCAAAGTATTGAAGAGCAATGGTGTCACTCTGGATACTAAGGTGCTCCTGATACAGGCCCTGGTCTTCACAATCACTTGTTGCAGACCTTGGGTAAAGCATATCAATAATTAATAATGAGACGAAACACCAAGAATTTATAAGTAAACAGAGTGCATAAAAGACAAGGGGCCAGCAGTTCGAATCAACTGAAGTGCCACAAGCCATGCCTCTCTGTGTATTTATTGAGAATAAGGGGAAGCAAATCATAAAAAGAATTCTCTTGTAAATGAAGCCAAATTTTTCTCTATTGTCAAACTGTTACTTAGTTCAGGAAGGAAGTATTTCACACATATTAACAGTCCCTCTGCAGGGGGACCTATCTGTCTCTTGTCTGCAGGAAACAGCTCATTTTCTGTGATCTGTCACAAAAGAAATGCCAATTTATGTGATTCCCTCAATTCCTGAATAAGGATATACATGAGAGACCTGGACAATGACTAGGGATGATAGAAGGAGAATGCCTTTGAGCTGTGGTGCTGGAGAAGAGTACTGAATATACCATGGACTGCTAAAGAGAAGGAACGGGTTCGTCCTGCAGAGGGTGAAACCAGATTACTCCTTGGAGGCAAGGATTCTGAAGCTCCGTCTGACATACTTTGGACGTGTTGCAAGGTGGGACCAGTCCTTGGAGAGGGACGTCATGCTTGGGAAGGTAGAGGGACAGTGCAGGATAGAAAGACCTTTGATGAGATGGATTGATTCAGTGATTAGGGTAATAGGGATACGTATGTCAATAAGATTGACAGTAAGATTGGCCCAGGAGAGAGCAAAGTTGCACATAGGGTCACTATGAGTCGGAGGCAACTTGACAGCACATAACAACAACAAGAAGAAAAGAGAAAAGAATGAATCAGGCAAAAAAATTACTATTATTTCCACCTCAGTGAAATTTCTAGGGGTTCAGTGCTATGAAGCATGTTGATTTATTTTTTTCTGAAGTCAAGCAGAAGTTGTTAAATCTGGCTTTCCCTACAACTAAAGAAAAGATAAAATTAACTGTTGTAGTTGTAGAGTCCAAGTGTAGAAAAGGTCCAAGAGTCGGGTATCGGAAAGACTTAAGAAAAGATAGACATAAAATAGTTGGGCAAGAGGAACTAAAGACTTCAAGAATTTTAAATAACTTTATTCGGCACAGGCTCAGTTTTTTGTGTTTTTTTTTCTTTTTGTTTTTATTAATTTCAATGAACATTTACAGAGATTGTGGATTTCCATTCATTCATTGTTGCACTTTTCTCCCTATCCACCCCACCCCCACCCCCAGTTCGCTCTTCTTTAAAAACAAAGAAAAACTCCTTCATTGGTATACAATGCCCCGGCACACCCCTACACTCACCCCGAGTATACTGCACTCTGCAAGCCTCATTCTGAACTCTAATGATAATCATAATGCCCTAAAATATATTACTTTTAAACTGTTCTCTCCCTCATCAGCTTCAATGCAGTCTACACAATTTATCCAGTTTTTCTCAGTCTTACCCCCACCCTGATGTCAGCCTCATTCTACAACAGTGGCACCATACAGTATTTGTCCTTTTGTGACTGAGATATTTTACTCAGCATAATGTCCTCCAGGGTCACCCATTTTGAATGATATTGCATGAGTTCCTTGTTTTTCCAATGCAGTTTAGTATTCCATTATGTGAATATACCACAGCTTCTCTATCCATTGGTTTGTTGATGGGCACTTAGGTTGTTTCCAACTCATGGCTATTGTGAACAAAGCTGCAATAAACATGGGTGTGCATATATCTGCTTGGATGTCGGTTATGGTCTCTTTGGGGTATATTCCCAGTAGTGGAATTGCTGGGTCAAATGCTATCTCTATTTGCAACTTTTCGAGAAAGCACCATACTGCCTTCCATAGTGGTTGCACCATTTTACACTCCCACCAACAGTGAATAAGGGTTCCAGTCTCTCTACAGGCTCAGTTTTTAAGCAGGATCTTAAAGCAATACTACAAACACAAACATTTATATCCGTTGTAACAGGGGGTGCAAATCTTTCATTAAGAACATTATCTCAGAACAAACATCTTCTCCAGTGGCTTTTCAAGGAACATGCTCCCAGGGTTACTCTTATCTTTATAGATTTGTTAGAGCTAGCATGCAGGTTTTCCAGTCATCAAGCTGTGGTTAGCCAGTGAGTGGGTGTTCCCATTATCAGATTGATAGACTCTGTCAGTTCGACATGTCCTAGCTCATCTGCTGTCCTCTTTTAACTCCACATTCCCCCTTTTCTTTTTATAAACTGATAGAGAAGAATCAGCGTACTGTACATGTTGTTGTTGTTGTTGTTGTTAAGTGCCGTTGAGTCGCAGGCGACTCATAGCGACCCTATGAAGGAGAGTCCTCGACGCTTGGGTGCCTTTCATCCTCTCTCCAGTTTCATAGGGTTTCCGGAGGCAAGCTATTATGGAAGTGGATGCCACTCCTCCATAAGAGCACTATATACAGACTATATACAAAAGAAAAATACAGATAAATAGTATTACAGTACCAGAAGAAATATGACTCCCCATTCCTTCAACCAAGTTATAGGGTTAACTTGTCTATCTGTGTTTCATTTATTATGCAAACACATTTAAGACTGTAAGAATAATAACAAACTGTAGCTGACTCTGAGAAGAATGGGAATCTCAGAACACTGGATCGTGCTTTTTGAAACCTATACTTAGACAAGGAGACAATCATCAGAATGGAGTAAGGGAACACTGCATGGTTCAAAACTGGGAAGGGTGTACACCAGGGATATGTCCTATCTCCATACCTTTTCAACCTATATGCAGAACAGATTATCCGGGATGCTGGGCTCTATGAGGAGAAATGTGGCGTCAGAATTGTTGGAAGATTCATCAACAATCTGCGTTATGCAGATGACACAACCCTGCTTGCTGAAACTGAGGACAATCTGAAGTCCTTGCTGCATAGTGTCAAGGACTGCAGCCTTCAATATGATTGAGGCTCAATATCAAGAAAACAAAGATTCTCTCCACGGGGCTGACTGGCAGCATCATGATAGATGGTGAAAAGACTGAGATTTTTAACAGCTTTAATTTGCTTGGCTCCAGCCAACACTCTTGGCACCAGCAGCCAGGAAATTAAAAGACGTACTGAGATAGGAAAGTCTGCTGTTAGGGACCTCTCCAAAGTACTGAAGAGCAACGGTGTCTCTCTGGAGACTAAGGTGCGTCTGATACAGGCCATGGTCTTTGTAATCACTTGTTATGCATCAGAGAGTTGGACAATGACAAGGGAGGATAAAAGGAGAATTTATGCCTTTGAGCTGTGGTGCTGGAGAAGAGTATTGAATGTACCATGGACTGCCAAGGAAACAAACAGATTCATCCTAGAGAGGGTTAAACAAGGCTGCTCCTTGGAGGAAAGGATTCTGGGGCTTCATCTGACATACTTTGGACATGTTTCAAGGAGGGACCAGTCCTTGGAGAAGGATGTCATGCTTGGGGGGTGTGGAGGGACAGTGCTGGAGGGGAAGACCCTCTATGAGGTGGATTGATTCAGTGACTGGGGTGGTCGCGGTGGGTGTTTCGGAGACAGTGCGATTCGCACAGGACAGAGCAGCATTTAGGGATGTTGCACATAGAGTCACTATGAGTTGCAAGCGACTCAACGGCACATAACAACAATCCAGTAATTATTCCATCAGTGACTACAGTTATCATTTTGAATATTCAATTGTTTTTAAATGTCCCATAAATCTGTGGTTCTAATTTTTTCTCATCAAGATAAAATTATTTTAAAATCCTTGTAAATGTCTTTTCTTTTTTTCCCCTTTGATATTCCATCTCATTATACATATAAAGAGTAATACGATAATCTGTATTATTCCAATCATACTCTAAACTGAAATTCCAATGCCATTAGCTTTTCTTCCAACCATTGTACTGTTTATTGGAGTTCTGAAAATTTGGTATTCATTTCTGCATCTATTCTGGTTTGAGATTTCCACAATTTATATGAATCTTATTGCCAGTTATGAAGAAAACAATCAGTTTTAATATTCTCATGCAGCACTACTCCAGCAACTTCAGCTACTGAAGCAATAGCAATCAGAAATGTCTGCAATCAGAAATCCAACAAGCCTCTTTGATTCACACTTTTTTCCAAACCTTTAATAAAATATGCATGTCCAGGGATCTTTCCCATGGCCTATCCGTCTGTCCTGGAACCCATAATTCCTATCTAGCCGTAAGTAAGAAAATGGAATCTATTGATTTATCAAAATTCAAAGTATGATTTCAACAAGAAATAACTGACAAGTATAGCAATTTACTTCTTGTATTGTCTCGTTAATTATAAATTTTCCAATTTATATAAAATAAAGTAATCTTACAAACACTTGCTGATACAAGGTATAGTTCCTTCTAAATGTATAATTTGAAGTTGATTTAAATTATGGATATATTTCCAAGAAATATATCCATTCTTTGTAAAGACACTAGAAGTTTCTATAAGTCCCACTCCTCACAGCCTACATAAGGAAAAAATTAATCAAGGTTGAGGGACAGATGAACCACCTTCATGGCAAGCCATAAGTCTTCTACCACTTATCTAAAAGGTGTCATCTGAACTACTGGACTCAATAGCCTGAGTGATAAAATCACAAGTAATACTTTGCATTGGTTCTTCTTTTGAACAATTAGTTAAAAACACTCCATGAAGTCCCCAGTCTATAATTGTGATACAACTGTTAGGAAGTACTGTTCCTTTTTCCTCTTGACATCTAGCCCATTCTAATTCTTGAGGCAAACTTTCTAAAATGACATTTGGGTGCAAATCTTTTCTTTGCCAATATAATAAGTGACTATGTTATTACACTTTTCATAAAAGCTTAATCCTTATAACAGAGTAAGTGAGCTATATCCCCTCATAGATTATACAAATTATTCCAATGTTTTGTCCCAAAGGAATACATTTTTGAGACATACCATTCCCCAAAATAAACTGGAAAAGTCATATAGCTAAGAGTTAAATTTTTGTCCTTTCTTCTTCACAGGGAAAGGATGGTCCTTTTCCTGACCACAGTCTTTGCATCCAAATAGATTCATTAGAATAAACTACAGGTGCAGTTTCAGTCCAGTCTATTAATTGTAACAAAGGTAAATGGAGAATATATGCCCAATATGAGTAGCTGACATTAGTGTTATTTTGTCCTGCATTCACCATGGTAGTAATAACAGCATACATGGCAAGGAAAAAGTACTTCTGCTATTTAGGGTTTCCCCTGCTGCAGAAGCAAATTTTTGGCCTTGCTAGTCATGGTTTTCACATCTCCTCAGCAAATACCAGGAGATTTTCTTGTATGCTTAGAAGCATGCCCTGCATACAGTTTATTGTAAGGCTTTTTATTTTACACTTAACTCGTGTATTTTCTTTAAAGAGCAAAATAATATTTATCATGCCTTCTAGACCACAATAGCTCATCACTTCTCAATGGGGGTAGGGGGAATCTATCTTCAAAGACTCTAACTCTGTGATGGAATCCAAAACTGCCAATCATTTTCCTTACCTGTGGAAATACAAGCAGATCCTCTGCTACTCTTTAGTTATATGCTAAGTATAATCATATATTCCTTTCAGACAGTTCTTCCTCTAATCTGTTCTAACGCAGTATTCATTAACCAAGCACTCTTTTCCTGTTCTCCTCCCCACCTGCCATGTCAGTCCTATTTTATAACAGAGATATCATGTAGTGCTTGTCCTTTTGTGAGTGAGATATTTATCAAAATGTCTTCCAGACTTACTCATGTCGCACAATGTTTTATAAGTTCATTATTTTTCAATGCTATATAATATTCCCTTGTGTGAATGTAAAAAGAGCAAGGGCCACGTGGGAAACACAATGTCTGATCTTTACCAAACTCACGGGGGAAACTATCCCTGCCCACAACATCAATAATACAAAACCAATTGCATATGGTCAGACAAGTTCCCCATCCTTGCATACATCTTTCTACACATCTCTCAACACAACTAAAAATTTAGAGACTTTGGATTTCCATTCATTCATTGTTACACATTTCTCCCCTCCCAACCATCCGCCCTAGTACACTATGCTCTTGGAAAAGTAAAAGAAAAATTGTTTCATTGTTTTACAAACCCTCCCCAGGTCCACTCCACTATTCAGCCTTCACTCTGGACTCCTGTCATGACAAAAAATGCCTAATCACATATCCGTTTTAAACAGTTTTCTCCCTCATCTGTTTCAATGCAGTATACATTATTGAACCCATCTGTCTCACTCTCCCCCCAACCTCGAGGTCAGTTCTGTTTTACAACAGTGGCACCATGCACGACGCTTGTCGTGAAAATAATATTTAACCATCTATTCCTTTTAAACAGTTCTCTCCCTCCTCTGTTTCAATGCACTGTGCATTATTTATCCCCTCTTCTTAGTTTCTCCGCCAACCCCGTTGCTAGACCCTTTTTACAACAGTGGCATTATGCAGTATTTGTCATTTTGTGACTGAGATACTTCACTCAGCATAATGTCTTCCAGGGTCAACCATTTTGAATAATATTGCGTGAGTTTCTTATTTTTCAATGCAGCGCAGTATTCCATTGTGTGAATGTACCAGAGCTTCTCCATCCATTCGATTCTTGATGGGCACTTAGGTTGTTTCCAACTCATGGCTATTGTGAAAAAAGCCACGATAAACATGGGTGTGCATATATCTGCTTGGATGTCACATATGGTCTCTTTGGGGTATATTCCCAGTAGTGGAATTGCTAGGTCAAATGGTATCTCTATTTGCAACTTTTTGAGAAAATACCATATTGCCTTCCACAGTTGTTGTACCATTATACACTTCCACCAACAGTGAATAAAGGTTCCAGTTTCTCCACAACCTCGCCAGTATTTGTTGCTTGTTATTCTGTAAAATTTTACTATTCTGATTCGGGTGAGATGATGTCTTACAGTTTTTATTTTCATCTCTCTTAGTGTTAGCCAGCTGAATGTCTCCTCTCATGAAGTGTCTGTTCATATCCTGGAATATTTACTGGATTATTTACCTTTATTTTCTTGTGGTTATACATCGATTTGTTAATAAACACTTGGAAAGCAGATGCTGTTCTTAACATGGGGAACAGAAAGCAGGAAGAGGCCAAGACCAATGGATAAAGCCACTCAAGGGTATCAGGATGCTTCCTCCACGTTTTGGGAGACGAAATCGAAGTTGGAAATCGTGGAAAAGAAGGTCAAGAAAGTGTAAAAAGAAGAGAAAAGAGGATACTGAAGAGAGATGCAAAGACACGGAGGTGGAAAACACTGTGATGTGAAGTACAAAAGTAAGGCATAGTAGTAAAAAGAGGCGCATAGAAGGTGGTGGCCAGTCATTCTAAGCATATGCTCTGGTATTTAGAAGCATGTGGTGACAGAGGGTTGTTGAGAAAAGAAAATGTATTGAAACAAAATCCCGCGGGAAGGATGCGTTTGGATGATGGTATTTGTTGAGAGGAAGTTCGCTCTGATAACCTGTACCGCCAGAAGGGGAAGGAACCACCAGTGTCTCTCGGTTAAGAGAGAAGACACGACGCGCAGTAAGCAACACTAAAATGCCTTGCGGACGAATGATCTCGACACAGGGAGCTTTCTGGGGGCTGCCCTCGAGGGTCAGGGCCAAGCGCGGCAGACCGAAGAGAAGGAAGAGAGGAGGAGGGCTGAGTGCTGGCAGGTGGAGAAGGGAGGGGCCAAGCAGCCTCTCGGATGGGAGGCGGACTGGGATTCCAGAGGAAAAGGTGCTCAGGAGGCACGGAGAGAGGAAGAAGAGAGACAGAGAGAGACAGAGGGAAGCACACAGACACAGAAAGCGTGCTACAGGTGGTCGGACACACTCACATAGACAGACCCACAGTCACACAGACAGAGAGAGCCATACACTTTACAAAGAGAGAAGAAGAGCTAGAGGCTGGATCCCGAGAGAGGAAAAGTGAGGGGAGGGGAGCGGAGGGGAGGAGAAGGCGGGCTAAAGGCGACAGAGGCGTTTGTGGTGGAACATAGGGAAGGATGTTGAGGACGTGGGCCCAGTGAGTTGAGTATGTTTCTCAAGTGTTGGCTGGGTGGGCGCACCATCTTTGGTGGCAGCTAAAGAAGGGTGAGGAGGCGGAAGGGAGGCCGAGGCGTGGCGTGTGTGAGCGGCCGTGAGAGCCCCGCCTGTTGCGTGTCGGGCCTTGTTGCAAGTGCAGAGAGCGGGCGGCACCTGGTGCCGGTGGGACGCCAGCGCGCTCTTGAGGCAAGGGTGTGTGGAGAGCGCCCCGCGCGCGAGTCTCTCTCGCGCGGTCAAGCAGGACTAAAATGGGGATGCTGGGCTGCATGGGCCGGGAATCGAACCCGGGCCTCCCGCGTGGCAGGCGAGAATTCTACCACTGAACCACCCATGCACTGCTGGTGCCCGCTCGGCCCTCGCCCGCCCGTGTCCCTGGTGCTCGGCGCATCCATCGCGTCCCCTCGGAGCGGGCTGCCGCCGGCGCCTGTCGGACCCCGTGCACAGGCAGCCGGAGGGGGCGCATGGGCGTCCAGCTCGTCGAGGGCCCCGTGGCGCTGCCGACCGAGGGAGACGGAGGGACGGAGGGACGGAGGGAAGCCGTGTCTGTCCTGCCGGCGAACCGCAGGAACCCAGAGCCGGGTAGGAATGGGAGGAGCGCGCGTGCGCGTCTATCCCGTACTGGGCAGGCAGGCGGCCGGTGGCGGTCAGAGAGCTGCGCGCCCGCTGTGTGCGCCGCCCACCGGCGCTGGGCAGAGAGACGGTGGCTGGGGGAGCGAGAGGAAGGGGATGTGAAAGTGCAGAAACGTACGTGGCTCGTGGCTGGCGCCGGCGGCGGCTGCTGGCGGG
>NW_006400195.1:1026756-1027785 GCF_000299155.1 Elephantulus edwardii | reverse complement strand
CCCTTCTAGCAACATGTCCAAAGTATCATTATTCTTGCCTCCAAAGAGCACTCCAGCTGCACCTTCTCCAGCACATATCTGTTTGTTTGTTTGTTGCCATCCATGGGATGTTCAGTGCTCTTGTCCAACACCACAGCTCAAAGGCAAAGAACTCGTTGAAGTTCAAAGAACTGATTGACACTGAAAAATTTTAAGAAATACCATATGAACAGGAGCCAATGGTAATGAAGAAGGAAATAGAAACTGCACTGAAGACACTGGTAAAAAAATAAGGTCTCAGGAATTGATTTGATTCCAATTGACTTGTTTTAGTTAACAGATGCAGGCTTGGATGTGCTCACAAGCCTATGCCAGGAAATTTGAAGGACAGCTGACTGGCCAATGGATTGGAAGAGGTCCATATTTTTTTCCATTCCGAAGAAAGGTAATCCAACTGAATGTGGAAACTATTGAGCAATATCATTGAAAAAAATGGCTGAAACATTTCCTAGATAGGGAACTGCCAGAAGTTCAAGCAGGATTTAGAAGAGGCTGTGGCACCAGAGATATCATTGCTGATGTCAAATGAATTCTGGCTGAAAGTAAAGAAAGTTCCTATAGTATTTCTTGATGCTTTTCAGTGATAGTATTTTCTGGTACAGTTATTTTGTATTCACCCTCCATCTTCTTTTGATGCTTTCCGAGTCATGCAATATATTGCCCATGCTGTTGTTATTATGTGCTGTCGAGTCGCTTGCGACTCGTAGCGACCCTATGTACAACAGCCCTAAACCCTGCTCTATCCTGTGCCAATCACACGGCCTCCGATACACCCATACCAATCACCCCAGTCACTGAATCAATCCACCTCATAGAAGGTCTTCCCTTCCTACGCTGTCCCTCCACCTTACCAAGCATAATGTCCCTCTTCAAGGACCGATCCCTCCTTATAACATGTCCAAAGTATGTTAGATGGAGCCTCAGAATCCTTGCCTCCAAGGAGCAGCCCGGTTTAACCCTTTCCAGGATGAATCTGTTTGTTTTCCTAGC
>NW_006400195.1:1024519-1025061 GCF_000299155.1 Elephantulus edwardii | reverse complement strand
ACAATGGAATACTATGCAGCATTGAAAAACAAGGAACATATGAAATATGATTCAAAATGGGTGACCCTGGAGGACATTATGCTGAGTGAAAGATGTCAGTCACAAAAGGACAGATAATGCATAAGGCCAGTGTTGTAAAATGGGACTGACATCGGGGTTGCAGAAAGACAGAAACAGATGAGGGAGAGAACTGTTTAAAAGGGACATATGAATGGGCATTCTTGTCATTACAGAAGTCTAGAGTAAAGGCTGCATAGTGGAGTGGACTTGGGATTGTTGTTGTTTGTTGTTATGTGCCGTCGAGTCGTTTGCGACTCACAGCGACCCTATGTACAACAGCCCTGAACCCTGCTCTATCCTGTGCCAATCTCATTGCCTCTTACACACCCATCCCGATTCCCCAGTCACTGAATCAATCCTCCTCAAAGAGGGTCTTCCCCTCCTGCGCTGTCCCTCCAACCTCCCAAACATAATGTCCCTCTCCAACGACCTGTCTCTCCTTACAACATGTCCAAAGTATGTTAGATGGAGCCTGAGAATCC
>NW_006400195.1:1005489-1023144 GCF_000299155.1 Elephantulus edwardii | reverse complement strand
TTTCTGACTCTAGGTTCTCGCACATTTCATTGTAGTATTTTGCTTTGTCATTCCGTGCTGCCTTTTGGAATCTTCTGTTCAGCTCTTTAGTGTCTTGGATTCTTCTTTGTGCTTTGGCTTCTTTATGTTCCAGTGCAATCTAGGGACTGCATAACAGTAAAAGAGTTGTTTTTTTTTCCCCAAGGAGAAGTGTGAATTGGAGAGAGGGTGTGGGTAGGGAGAAAAGTGCAACAGTGAATGACTGGAAACCCTAAGTCTCTGTAAACTTTCATTAAAATTAATTTTTAAAAGCCTAATGACAAGACGCTGCACTGCAATCCCAGAGCTATGCGGTTCAAATCCACCAGATGCTCTGCTGGAGAAGGAGGGGGCAATCTTCTCCTGTACCATTCAGATCTGATTTGACGGTACACCTAAAATAATACAATTTTTAAAAAATTAAAAAATTTAATTTTCAAAAATATTAAAAGAGAAACAAAAAAGGCATGCTGTATAAGACCATTATTATAGTTCTTCCCTTTTAATACTCCAATTCCAGCTCTCTGCACATTCCATTATAATACTTATATAAAAAATAAAATTTTTGTTTTATACTGGATTACTTACAAAGTTTGTATACTTTATTTTTTCACACCAAATCTTTCCCATTTCTTTTACCCACCTCTCCTTCCACCCATCAAATTGTAGTCCTCAAACTGACATCATCGCTCCTCAATAATTTGGAGAGATTCCTGACTGCAGACTTTCTCAGTGCAATCACGTCTCCTGATTTCCTGACTGATGGTACCAAGGGTGTTGATTGTGGACCCAAGTAGGATGAAGTTTGCTAGGGTTGTGGAGCTGTTCTCCCTTCCTTTTCCAGAATATCCTCTGAAATTATCCAACCACAGTAAGCAGCACCTGTGGCCCTGTTTTTCTCTGTTAAGGTGCAAAACTGTTATACCTGTTCTGAGACCACAACCCAGTTCCCTATCTTGTAAAAAACAACTGAGAACATCCCCTTCCTCAATTTCTTTGTAAGACAATATCAAAGCCCTCTCTAACTTTAAGTGGGGACTGTTCTCAGAAATTTAAGGTTGCCCAGGAAGGATAGAACCCATTTCAGGCCAAGAAAGGCAGTTTATTGAGAAAAAACTACTGGGCTGGCTATAAATTCAAGTCAAGTCAAATCAAGTCAAGACCTGCTTCCTAGGGTTCCAAAGCTGTAATCTTTATAGTAGAAATCTGCTACATCTTTCTCCTAAGAGTAGCTGGTGGTTCAAATATTTTGATTAGCAGCTATGTGCTTTAGACACTGTACTACCAGAGCTCCTTCACATATGTTTTTGCTGTGTTCCATCAAATCAAAGGAAAACCATAGCTGACCCTCCTGCAAGTTTTCAGAGGCTGTAGATCACACAGGAGTTGATTTCCCATCTTTCTCCAATGGAACATTTGGTAGATTTGAACTATGTACCTTTGGGTTGGCAGCACAACTCCTTACCACGAGGCCACAAGAGTTCCCTATTCACATATAGGTAGTGGCAACTGTGCTGGAAGGTGCAGTTCTAGAACACTTTCTTTATCACATAAGGATGTACTTGTTGTTTGTTGTTATCTGCCATCAAGTAGCCTGTGACTCATAGCGACTCTATAAACAACATCTCTGAAGCCTGCCCTGTCCTGAGCTAGTCTCACAGACTCCGACACACCTGTCCCCATTACCCTAGTTACTGTATCAACCCATCTCATCCAGGGCCTTCCTCTCCTGTGTTGTCACTCCACTCTTCCAAACACGATCTCTTTCTCCAAGGATCGGTTCCTCCTGGCTATGTGCCCAAAGTATATGAGATGGAGCTTCAAAATCCTAGACTCCAAGGAGAAACTTGGTTTCACCCTCTCAAAGACAGATCTATTTGTTTTCTTGGTGGGCCATGGTATGTTCAAGACTTCTCCAAGAATCACAACTGAAAGACATCCTTAGTCGTTGTCCAGCTCTCTGATGCATAGTAAGCAATTGCAAAGACCATGGCCTGGATCAGGCACACTTTAGTCTGTAAACTGACATCATTGCTTGGGAAGATAAAGCAAAATATTATAATGAAATGTGCAAGGAGCTGAAGCCAGAAAATCAAAAGGGCTGAACTCTCTCAGCATTTGGTAAGATGCAGAAACTAAAGAACAAATTCAAGCTGTGAGTTCCAACACTTAAGGATGCTATGGGCAGAACATTGAGTGATCCAGGAAGCATTCAAAGATGGTGAAAAAAAGTAGGTGGAAAGAATATACAAAGTCGCTGTAACAAAAAGAATTGGTTGACACAGAAGAATTTCATGAAGCAACACATAATTAAGAGGCAATGGTGAAGGAGGAAGTGTAGGCTGTTTTGAAGAACTTGAGGAAAAAATAAGACTCCAGGAATTGATGGAATTCCAAATGACATATTTCAACAAACAGATGCTATCCTGAGCTTGCTCATCAGGTTGTGCCAAGAAATTCTAGAGGCCAATTACCTGACCAACTGACTGCAGGAGATCCATATTTATTCCCATTCTAAAAAAAAGTGACCAGACAGTGTTGAAATTATCAAAGAGTACCAGGAAATTGTGCTTTTAGGGACCTTTCCAGAATACTGAAGAGCAATGACATCAGTCTGGAGACTAAGATGCACTTGATCCAGGCCATGGTATTGTCAAAGGTTTGTTACCATTTGGTAGGTTTTCTTTTTACTCTGTTGGAAAAAGGTTTTGATGCACACAGATTTAATCTTTAGAAGGTCTCATGCATCATTATTATCGTCTTCAGGTTGAGCATTTCTGGCTATATTTGACAGTCTCATTAAATCTTTGACTAGGCTGTCTAAGCTTGATCCCCGTTTGTATCTGAAGAACTTTATGGCGTTGGGCTTTACTCCCAGGTCTCTGCTCTACCTTGGGTTGATTTTTATGTATGGAGTGATATGTGTATCCTGTTTCAGCTTTCTGCAGGTAGCAGTCCAGTTTTGCCAGCACCATTTGTTGAAGAGGTTGTAATTTCCCCATTTGATGATAGGTCTTATTTCCTTGTCGAATATCTGTTAGATTATCATAGATTGTTGTTGTTATGTCATCGACCCTATGTACAAGAGCCCTAAACGTCTTTCTATCCTGTGCCAACCTCGCCGTCTCAAACACACTCATTCCCACCACTCCACTCACAGAATCGATCCATCTCATTGAGGGTGTTCCTCTCCTGCGCCGTCCGTCCACTCTCCCAAACATGATGCCCCTCTCCGAGGACCAGTCCCTCCTTGCAACATGCCCAAAATATGTCAGACGAAGCTTCAGAATCCTTGACTGACTCCAAGGAGCATTCTGGCTTCACCCTCTCTAGGACAAACCTGTTTGTTCTCCTAGCAGCCCATGGTGTATTCAACAATCTTCTCCAGCACCACAGCTCAAAGGCATCAATTCTCTTTCTATCATCCCTCTTCACTGTCCAACTCTCCGATGCATTGCCCATAATTGCAAAGACTGTAGACTGGATCAGGCACACCTTCGTCTCCAGCCTGACATCGTTGCTCTGCAGTACTCTTGAGAGGTCCCTCACAGCTGATTTCCCAATGCAATTCATCTCCTGATTTCCTGGCTGCTGTTCCCAAGATCATAGATAGTTGGTTCTATTTCTCTGTTTTCAATTCTGTTCCAGTGGTCTGCATGCCTGTCATTGTACCAATACCATGATGTTTTGGTTACTATGACTGTGTGGTAGGGTTTGTTTGTTTTGGGGTTTTTCTTATTTTTTATTTTTAAAATTTATTTTGATGAAAGTTTACAGAGACTTTGAGTTTCCATTCATTCATTATTGCACAGTTTCTTCCCTGCCCACTCCTCCCTCCAGTTTGCTTTGCTCTTTGAATTGTAAAAAAAAAAATAAAAATTCTTTCATTGTTATATAATCCCAAAAACCCCAGTCCACTCAACTACGCAGCCTTCATTCTGGACTCCTATCATGAAATAATACCTAATCACATATTCCCCATAAACAGTTCTCTCCTGCATCTGTTTCAATGCAGTATATATTATTCATCCCGTCTTAGTTTTTGCCCGATCCCGATGTCAGACTTGCTTTACAACAGTGGTAATATGCAGTATTTGTCCTTTTGCTACTGAGATATTTCCATCAAAATAATGTCCTCCAGGGTCAACCAATTTGTATAATATTTCATGAGTTCCTTGTTTTTCAATGCAACATAGTATTCCATTTTTTAAATATACTACAGCTTCTCTAGCCATTTCTTTGTTGAGGGGCACTTGAGCTGTTTCCAACTCTATATTATTACGAACAAAGCAGCAATAAACTCCTGCTTAAGGTGTTCTAATTTTCTGTAAGCACACTAAAAGCGAAAAATAAATGTGAATAAAATGTAAAAAAAAAGAGTTGGTAGAAATCTTCTATTTCTTCTTCTTTGGCTCTGGTTGATGGGGCATTTCGAGTCAGATGATCATATGATATATTATTCTGGAGATGAAAAGGTGAGGAAAAATAAAGTTGTTTTCATAGTCAAAAAAGAAATTTCTAGGTCCATCTTGAAGTACAACATTGTGAGTGATAGGATTATATCCATATGCTTACAAGGAAGTCCAGTGAGAACTACTATCATCCAGATATATATGCACCAACAACCAGAGTATGGATGATAGAAGAAAAATTGATGTATTTTAGTTTTTGTGCTTGAAAATAGTATTGTACATACCATGGACTGCTGAGGGAACAAATGGGTTTGTCTTAGAGAGGGTGAAACCAAGTTTCTCTTTGTAGGTAAAGAGATTGAAGTGCCACCTCACATATATTGGGAACATGGCCAGGAGGGACCAGACCTTGGACAAGGATCTCATGCTTGGAAGGATGAAGTAACAGTACAGTAGAGAAAGACCCTCGATGAAATGGTTTGAAACATTAACTAGGGTCATGGGGATAAGTGTGTCTGAGACAGTGAGAATGGCTCAGGATATGGCAGGGTTCGGAGCCATTGTACAGGAAATAATATATAGAACATAGTCACCATCAGTCACAGGCAACTTGATGGCACCAAAGAAGTGACTATGCTGGGATTAAAATACAGAATAAGAATGGTGTTGCATTCATGGTCCAAAAGTCAATTTCAAGTTCCATCCTGAAGTACAGTGTTGGGAGTGATAGGATTTTATCCATATGCATACAAGGAAAATTTATTAGAACGACAACTCGTGAAATAAACATCCTTAACAGCTAGAGCCAAAGAAGAGAAAACTGAAAATTTTAACAAATATTCAAGTCAAAATTTGACCTAGTATGACAGAAAAGCAAATGCTGGCAAAATGAAGAAGCAATAGTAGTCAAAAAGTATACACTTGGTAACAGAAATGAGGCTGAAAATAGAACGACAGAATTGTGTCTTTTCAATGATTTATTCATTGCAAGGATGTGTTTTAAAAAACACAAACTGCGACTTTACAACTGGACCTTAACTAATGTACTGTGTACGAATCAGATTGACCACATCTGTGGAAGGAATAACTGGAGAAGCTCAGTATCAGCTAGCAAAACTAGGTCAGCACCACTGTTGTAAAGCAGGACTGACCTCGGCGTTGAGGGACGGCGAATGAGGGTAGGAATGACAGATGAGGGAGAGAATTGTTTAAAAAGACATATATGGTTGGGTATTTTTGTCAGTACAGGAGTCCGGAACGAAGGCTGCACAGTACAGTGGACTTTGGGGTCGGGATTGTAAAATAATGAAAGATTGTTTCTTTTTCTTTTCAATGAGAAGAGTGAATTGGCAAAGAGACGGCATGCAGGGATAAAAGCGCAACAGTGAATGAATGGAAATCCCAATTCTCTGTAAACTTTCATTACAATTCAAAATTTTAAAACCCCAATATTTTTTTAAAAAGAATAATCTCCATCAGGGGCTCCCAGGAACGGGACCGCGTCTTCTAGGGATTGCGGAAGCAGCGTGCGTGATATTTGGCGGGAGTACTGCGTGGGCTCAGGATCTGCCAATCAGCTGCAGCAGCGTTAGCCGGGGGGGCGGACCGTGGGCCGCGGTTGCTTGGCGCACTCTAGAAAAGAGGCTGCGTCAACGGTCAACTGTCTCAGTGCTGAGGGAGAGGCAGAAGCAGAGGCAGCGGCAGCAGCAGCAGCAGCGGTTGGCAGTCACGACAGAGCAAGCCCGGAGTGCAAGGCCAGGCAGGGCCAAGCCCTGGAGCGCAAGCCCTGGCTAGGCCAGGCCCCGGAGGCCAAATCATAGCCCGGGAGGCCAAGGCCAGGCCGGGCCAGATGAAGTCTCTGACTTATGGTCTCTGGCCAGGCCAGGTCTCTGACTCATGGTCTCTGAGGACTCATGGCCTCTGCTGAGTCATGATCTCTGCTGAGTCATGGTCTCTGGTGCCTCATGATCTTTCCTGACTCATGGTCTCTCCTTACTAATGTTCTCACCTGACTCATGGTCTCTGCTGACTCATGGTCTCTCCTGACTCATGGTCTCTCCTGACTCTTGGTCTCTGCTGACTCATGGTCTCTACTGACTCATGGTCATGCCCCAGAGGCCAAGGCTAGGCCGGGCCAGACCAGGTCTCTGACTTAGGGTCTCTGGCCAGGCCAGGTCTCTGAATCATGGTCTCTGAGGACTCATGGCCTCTGCTGAGTCATGGTCTCTGCTGAGTCATGGTCTCTGGTGCCTCATGATCTTTGCTGACTCATGTTCTCTCCTGACTCATGGTCTCTCCTGACTCAGTGTCTCCCTGACTCTTGGTCTCTGCTGACTCATGGTCTGTGCTGACTCATGGTCATGCCCCAGAGGGCAAGGTCAGGCCAGGCCAGGCCAGGCCAGGCCGAGCCAGGCCCTGGAGGACAAGGCCAGGTAGATCCAGGCCCCGGAGCGCAAGGCCAGGCCTGGCCAGGCCCCGGAGGGCAAATCCAGGCAGGGCCAGGCCCCGGAGGGCAAGGCCAGCCCCCCGAGGGCAAGGCCAAGCCGGGCCAGGCCAGGTCTCTGACTTATGGTCTCTGGCCAGGCCAGGTCTCTGACTTATAGTCTCTAAAGACGCATGGTCTCTGCTGAATCATGGTCTCTCCTGACTCATGTTCTCTCCTGATTCTTGGTCTCTGCTGACTCATGGGCTCTGCAGACTCATGGTCATGCCTCGGAGGCCAAGAACAGGCCGGACCAGGCCAGGCCAGGCCCCAGAGGGCAAGGTCAGTTCAGGCCAGGCCAGGCCAGGCCAGGCCCAGAGGGCAAGGGCAGTTCGGGCCAGGCCAGGCCAGGCCAGGCCAGGCTGGGCCAGGCCCCGGAGGGCAAGGCCAGGCTGGACCAAGCCAGGTCTCTGACTTATCGTCTCTGGCCAGGCTAGGTCTCTGACTCATGGTCTTTTATTCATGGTCTCTGCTGAGTAATGGTCTCTGCTGACTCATGGTCTCTGCCGACTCATGGTCTCTGCTGACTCATGGTCATGCCATGGAGGGCATGGCCAGGCTGGGCCAGGCCCAGTAGCGCAAGGCCAGGCCGGGCCAGGACTCGGAGGGCAAGGCCAAGCCCCGGATGGCAAGGCCAGGTGGGGCCAGGGCCCCGACGGCAAGGCCAGGCCGGACCAGGCCAGGTCTCTGACTCACGGTCCCTGACTCATGGTCTCTGCTGCGTCATGATCTCTCCTGACTCAAGGTCTCTGCTAACTCATGGTCTCTCCTGACTCTTGGTGTCTGCTGACTCATAGACATGCCCCAGAGGGCAAGGGAAGGTGGGGCCAGGCCAGGCCAGTTCTCAAACTGATGGCCTCTGGCCAGGCCAGTTCTCTGACTCATGGTCTATGCCTCAAGGTCTCTACTGAGTCATGGTCTCAGCTGAGTCATAGTCTCTGCTGCTTCATGGTGTCGGCTTACTCATGGTCTCTGCTGACTCATGGTCTCTCCTCACTCATGGTCTCTGCTGACTCATGGACTCTGCTGATTCATTGTCTCTCCTGACTCTTGGTGTCTGCTGATTCATGGTCTCTGATGACTCATGGTCATGCCCAGAGGGCAAGACCAGGCCGGGTCAGTCCCCGTAGGGCAAGGCCAGGCCAGGCCGCGCCAGGCCCCGGAGGTCAAGACCAGGCCAAACCAGGCGCCGGAGGTCAGGGCCAAGCCCCGGAGGGCAAGACAAGGCCCCCGAGGGCAAGGCCAGGCTGGGCCAGGCCAGGTCTCTGACTTATGGTCTCTGGCCAGGCCAGGTCTCTGACTTATGGTCTCTGAAGACTCATGGTCTCTGCTGAATCATGGTCTCTCCTGACTCATGTTATCTCCTGATTTTTGGTCTCTGCTGACTCATGGACTCTGCAGTCTCATGGTCATGCCTCAGAGGCCAAGACCAGGCTGGGCCAGGCCAGGCGGGGCCAGGCCCCAGAGGGCAAGGCCAGGCGGGACCACGCCAGGCCGGGCCAGGCCCTGGAGCGCAAGGCCAGGCCGGGCCAGGCCAGGCAGGGCCAGGCCCCAGAGGGCAAGGCCAGGCGGGACCACGCCAGGCCGGGCCAGGCCCTGGAGCGCAAGGCCAGGCCGGGCCAGGCCAGGCAGGGCCAGGCCCCAGAGGGCAAGGCCAGGTGGGACCATGCCAGGCCGAGCCAGGCCATGGAGGGCAAGGCCAGGCCAGACCAGCCAGGTCTCTGACTTATTGTCTCTGGTGAGGCCAGGTCTCTTACTCATGGTCTCTGACTCATGGTCTCTGATGACTCATGGTCTGTGCTGAGTAATGGTCTCTGCCAACTCATGGTCTCTGCTGACTCATGGTCATATCCTAGAAGGCAAGGCCAGTCTGGGCCAGACCTGGTAGCGCAAGGCCAGGCCGGGCCAGGCCCCGGAGGGCAAGACCAAGCCCCGGATGGCAAGGCCAGGCTGGGCCAGGCCCCTGAGGCCAAGGCCAGGCCAGTCCTAACCAGGTCTCTGACTTACGGTCTCTGGCCAGGAAAGATCGCTGACTCACAGTCTCTGACTCATGGTCTCTGCTGCGTCATGATCTCTCCTGACTCATGGACTCTGCTGAATCATGCTCTCTCCTGACTCTTGGTCTCTGCTGACTCATGGACATGCTCCGGAGGGCGAGGCCAGGCCGGGCCAGGACAGGCCAGTTCTCTGACTGATGGTCTCTGGCCAGGCCAGGTCTCTGACTCACAGTCTCTGCCTCATGGTCTCTAATGACTCAGGGTCTCTAATGAGTCATGGTCTCTGCTGACTCATGGTCTCTGCTGATTCATGGTCTAGGCTTACTCATGGTCTCTGCTGACTCATGGTCTCTCCTGACTCAAGTTCTCTCCTGACTCATGGTCGCTGCTGACTCATGGTCTCTGCTGATTCATTGGTTCTCCTGACTCTTGGTCTCTGCTGACTCATGGTCTCTGATGACTCATGGTCTCTGCTGCCTCATTTTCTCTGCTGACTCATGTTCTCTCCTGACTCATGGTCTCTGCTGACTCATGGTCTCTGCTGACTCATTGTCTCCCCTGACCCTTGGTCTCTGCTGAATCATGGTCTCTGCTTTCTCATGGTCATGCCCCGGAGGGCAAGGCCAGTCAGGGTCAGGCCGGACCAAGCCCCGGAGGGCAAGGTCAAGCCGGGCCAGGCCCTGGAGCACAAGGCCAGGCCTGGTCAGGCCAGTCCTCTGACTGATGGTCTCTGGCCAGGCCAGGTCTCTGACTCATGGTCGCTGCCTCATGGTCTCTAATGACTCATGGTCTCTACTGAGTCATGGTCTCTGCTGACTCATGGTCTCTGCTGACTCATGGTCTCTCCTGACTCCTGGTCTCTGCTGATTCATGGTCTCTGCTGACTCATGGTCATGCCCTGAAGGGTAAGTCCAGGCCGGGCCAGGCCCGGTAGGGCAAGGCCAGGCCAGACCAGGCCCCGGAGGCAAGGCCAGGCAGGGCCCGTCCCCACACGGCAAGGCCAGACCAGGCCACGCCAGTACTCTGACTGATGGTCTCTGGCCAGGCCAGGTCTCTGACCCACGATCTCTGTCTCGTGGTCTCTAATAACTTATGGTCTCTACTGAGTCATGGTCTCTGCTGAGTCATAGACTCTGCTGTTTCATGGTGTCGGCTTACTCATGATCTCTGCTGACTCATGGTCTCACCTGACTCATGTTCTCTCCTGACTCATGGTCGCTGCTGACTCATGGTCTCTGACGACTCACAGTCATGCCCCGGAGAGCAAGGCCAAGCCGGGCCAGTGCCTGGAGGGCAAGAGCAGGCTACACCAGGCCCTGGGGGGCAACGGCAGGCCAGGCCAGGCCTGGCCGGATCAGGCCCCAGAGGTCAAGGCCAGACTGGGCCAGGCCAGTTCTCTGACTGGTGGTCTCTGGCCAGGCCAGGTCTCTGACACATGGTCTCTGATTCATGGTCTCTAATGACTCATGGTCTCTACTGACTCATGGTCTCTGCTGACTCATGGTCTCTGCTGACTCATTGTCTCTCCTGACTCATGGTCTCTGCTGACTCATGGTCATGCCCCGGAGGGAAAGGCCAGGCCGGGCCAGGCCCAGTAGGGCAAGCCAGGGCCGGACCAGGCCCCGAAGGGAAAGGCCAGGCCGGGCCAGGCCCTGGAGGGGAAGGCCAGGCCAGGCCAGGCCTCGGAGTGCAAGGCCAGGCTGGGCCAGGCCCCGGAGGGCAAAGCTAGGCGGCCCAGGCCACGTCGGGTCAGGCCCCCGAGGGCAAGGCCAGGCTGGTCCAGACCAGGTCTCTAACTTATGGTCTCTGGCCACGAAAGGTCTCTGACTCATGGTCTCTGACTCATGCTCTCTGCTGCCTCAAGGTCTCTGCTGACTCATTGTCTCTGCTGACTTATGGTCTCTGCTGACTCTTAATATCTGCTGACTCATGCTCATGCCCCGGAGCAAAAGGTCAGGCCAGGCCAGGCCCCAGAGGGCAAGGCCAGGCCGGGCCAGGCCCTGGAGGTCAAGACCAGGCCCAACCAGGCCCCCGAGAGCAAGGCCAAGCCGGGCCAGGCCAGGTCTCTGACTTATGGTGTCTGGCCAGGCCAGGTCCCTGACTTATGGTTTCTGATGACTCATGGTCTCTGCTGAATCATGGTCTCTCCTGACTCATGTTCTCTCCTGATTCTTAGCCTCTGCTGACTCATGGACTCTGCAAACTCATGGTCATGCCCCGGAGGGCAAGGCCAGGCCGGGCCAGGCCCGGAGGGCAAGGTCAGTTCGGGCCAGGCCAGCCTGGGCCAGGCTCCAGAGGGCAAGGCCAGGCTGGACCAGGCCAGGTCTCTGACTTATGGTGTCTGGCCAGGCCAGGTCTCTGACTCATGGTCTCTGACTCATGGTCTCTGATGACTCATGGTCTCTGCTGAATAATGGTCTCTGTTGACTCATGATCATGCCCCGGAGGGCAACGCCAGGCTGGGCCAGGCCCGGTAGGGCAAGACCAGGGCGGGCCAGGCCCCCCCGGAGGGCAAGGCCATGCCCCGGATGGTAAGGCCAGGCCAGACCCGGCCCCCGAGGGCAAGGCCAGGCCGGGCCAGGCCAGGTCTCTGACTCATGGTCTGTGACTCATGGTCTCTGCTGAGTCATGGTCTGTGCTGACTCACGGTCTCGCCTGACTCATGATCTCTCCTGACTCTTGGTCTCTGCTGCCTCATCGTCTCTGCTGACTCATGGTCATGCCCCAGAGGGCAAGGTCAGTTCGGGCCAGGCCAGGCAAGGCCGGGCCAGGCCCCAGAGTGCAAGGCCAGGCCAGGCCCCGGAGGGCAAGGCCAGTCCAGGCCCCAGAGGGCAAGACCAGGCCGGGCCAGACCCCGGAGGGCAAGTCCACGGCAGGCCAGGCCAGTCCAGGACAGGCCCTGGAGGTTAAGGCCAGGCCGGTTCAGACTAGGTCTCTGACTTATGGTCCCTGCCCAGGACAAGTCTCTGACTCATGGTCTCTGAGGACTCATAGTCTCTGCTGAGTCATGGTCTCTACTGAGTCATGGTCTCTGCTGCCTCATGGTCTCTCCTGACTCTTGGTCTCTCCTGACTCTTGGTCTCAGGTGATTCATGGTCTCTGCTGACTCATAGTCATGCCCCGGAGGGCAAGGCTAGGCCAGGACAGGTACGGTAGGGGAAGGCCAGGCCAGCCCAGGCCTGGAGGGCAAGGCCAGGCAGGCCCAGGTCTCGAAGGGCAATGCCAGGCCAGGCCAGGCCAATTCTCTGACTGATGGTCTCTGGCCAGGCCAGGTCTCTGACTCATGGTCTCTGGCTCATAGTCTCTAATGACTCATGGTCTCTACTGAGTCATGGTCTCTGCTGAGTCATAGTCTCTGCTGCTTCATGGTGTCGGCTTACTCATGGACTCTGCTGACTCATGGACTCTGCTGACTCATGGTCTCTGCTGATTCATTGTCTCTCCTGCCTCTTGGTGTCTGCGGACTGATGGTCTCTGTTTACTCACAGTCATGCCCCGGAGGGCAATGCAAAGCCGGGCCAGTGCCCAAAGGGCAAGAGCAGGCTAGGCCAGGCCCTGGAGGGCAAGGGCAGGCCGGGCCAAGCCAGGCCGTGTCAGGCCCCGGAGGGCAAGACCAGGCAGGGCCAGGCCCGGGAGGGCAAGACCAGGCTGGGCCAGGCCCCAGAGGGAAAGGCCAGGTCAAGGAGGGCAAGGCCAGGTAGGCCCAGGGCTGGGAGGGCAAGGCCAGCCCGGGCCAGGCCCAGCAGGGCATGGCCAGGTGGGGCCAGGCCCTGGAGTGTAAGACCAGGCCGGGCCGGGCTGAGCTCCGGAGGGCAAGGTCGTGCTGGGCCAGGCCCCGGAGCATAAGACCAGGCCAGGCCAGGCCCCGGAGGGCAAGGCCAAACCCCGGAGGGCAAGGCCACGTGGCATCAGGGCCCCAAGGTCAAGGCCAGGCCAGGTCAGGCCAGGTCCCTGATTTATGATCTCTGGCCAGGCCAGGTGTCTGATTCATGGTCTCCGACTCATGGTCTCTGATGACTCATGGTCTCTGCTGAGTCATGGTCTCTGCGGTGTCATGGTCTCTACTGCCTTATGGTCTCTGCTGCCTCATGGTCTCGCCTGACTCATGATCTCACCTGACTCATGATCTCTCCTGACTCATGGTCTCTGCTGACTCATGGTCTCTGCTGATTCATTGTCTCTCCTGCCTCTTGGTGTCTGCTGACTCATGGTCTCTGATGACTCATGGTCGTGCCCCGGAGGGCAAGGCCAAGCCGGGCCAGTGCCTGGAGGGCAAGAGCAGGCTACGCCAGGCCCTGGGGGGCAACGGCAGGCCAGGCCAGGCCTGGCCGGATCAGGCCCCAGAGGTCAAGGCCAGACTGGGCCAGGCCAGTTCTCTGACTGGTGGTCTCTGGCCAGGCCAGGTCTCTGACACATGGTCTCTGACTCATGGTCTCTAATGACTCATGGTCTCTGCTGATTCATTGTCTCTCCTCACTCTTGGTCTCGGCTGACTCATGGTCTCTGATGACTCACAGTCATGCCCCGGAGAGCAAGGCCAAGCTGGGCCAGTCCCCGGAGGGCAAGGCTAAGCCCAGACAGTCCCCGGAGGGCAAGACCAGGCTGGGACAGGCCCCGGAGGACAAAAAGAGGCCGAACCAGGCCCCGGAGGGCAAGGCCAAGCCCCGGAGGGCAAGGCCAGGGCGGGCCAGGCCCCCGAGGGCAAGGCCAGGCTGAGTCAGGGCAGGTCTCTTCCTTATGGTCTCTGGCCAGGCCAGGTCTATGAGTCATGGTCTCTGATGACTCATGGTCTCTCCTGAATCATGGCCTCTGCTGAGTCATGGTCTGTGGTGCCTTATGATCTCTGCTGACTCATTGTCTCTCCTGACTCATGTTCTCTCCTGACTCATGGTCTCTGCTGACTCATGATCTCTGCTGACTCATTGTCTCTCCTGATTCTTGTTCTCTGCAGACTCATGGACTCTTCAGAATCATGGTCATGCCCCAGAGGCCACGACCGGGCCAGACTAGGCCAGGCGGGGCCAGGCCCCAGAGGGCAAAGGCAGGCCGGGCCAGGCCCCGGAGAGCAAGGCCAGGCGAGTCCAGACCAGGTCTCTGACTTAAGATCTCTGGCCAGGCCAGGTCTCTGACTCATGGTGTTTGACTCATGATCTCTGCTGCCTCATGGTCTCTGCTGACTCATGGTATCTGCTGACTCATGGTCTCTCGTATCTCTCGGTTTCTGATTAATGGTCTCTGCTGACTCATGGTTGTGCCTCGGAGGGGAAGGCCAGGCCGGGCCAGGCCAAGTAGGGAAAGGCTAGGCTTGGCCAGGCCCTGGAGCGCAAACTCAGGCCGGCCTCAGCCCCGGAGGGCAAGGCCAGGTCGAGCCCGGCCCTGGAGGGAAAGGCCAGGCTGGCCCAGGCCAGTTCTCTAACTGATGGTCTCTGGCCAGGCCAGTTTTTGACTCATGGTCTCTGCCTCATGGTCTCTAATGTCTCATGGTCTCTAATGAGTCATGGTATTTGCTGCTTCATTGTCTCTGCTGACTCATGGTCTCTCCTGACTCATGGTCTCTACTGACTCATGGTCTGTACTGATTCACTGTCTCTCCTGACTCTTGATCTCTGCTGACTCATGGTTTCTGATGACTCACGGTCATGCCCCGCAGGCCAAAGCCAGGCTGGGACAGGCCACGGAGGTCAAGGCCAGGCCTGGCCAGGTCACGAAGGGCAAGAACAGGACGGGCCAGACCAGGCCGGGCCAGACCCCAGAGGGCAAGGCCAGGCCGGGCCAGGCCAGGTCTCTGTCTTATGGTCTCTGGCCAGGCCACGTCTCTGACTCATGGTCTCTGATGACTCATGGTCTCTGCTGACTCATGGTCTTGCCTGACTCATGATCTCTGTTGACTAATGGTCTCTCCTGATTCATGTTCTCTCCTCACTCATGGTTGCTGCTGACTCATGGTCTCTGCTTATTCATTGTCTCTCCTGCCTCTTGGTGTCTGCTGAGTCATGGTCTCTGATGACTCATGGTCATGCCCCAGAGAGCAAGGCCAATCCGGGCCAATCCATGGAGGGCAAAACCAGGTGGGCCTAGGCCCCGGAGGGCAAGGCCAGGCTGGGCCAGGCCTCAGAGTGCAAGGCCAGGCTGGGCCAGGCCCCGGAGGGCAAAGCCCGGCGGCCCAGGCGGAGCCAGGCCAGGCCCCCGAGGGCAAGGCCAGGCCGGTCCGGACCAGGTCTCTGACTTATGGTCTCTGGCCACGAAAGGTCTCTGACTCATGGTCTCTGACTCATGGTCTCTGACTCATGCTCTCTGCTGCCTCATGGTCTCTGTTGACTCATTGTCTCTGCTGACTTATGGTCTCTCCTGACTCTTAATCTCTGCTGACTCATGTTCATGCCCCGGAGGGCAAGGCCAGGCTGGACCAGGCCAGGTCTCTGACTCATGGTCTCTGATGACTCATGGTCTCTGCTGAATAATGGTCTCTGCTGACTCATGATCATGCCCCGGAGGGCAACGCCAGGCTGGGCCAGGCCATGCCGGGCCAGGGCCCGGTGGGCAAGGCCAGGCCAGGCCAGACCCCAGAGGGCAAGGCCAGGCCAGGCCAGCCCAGGCAGAACCAGGCCCCGGAGGGCAAGGCCATGCCTGGCCAGGCTCGGCCGGGCCACGCTCCAGAGGGCAATGCCAGGCCGGTCCAGACCAGTTCTCTGACTTATGGTCTCTGGCCAGTCCAGTTCTCTGACTCATCGTCTCTGACTCATGGTCTCTGCTGAGTCATGGTCTCTGCTGAGTCATGGTCTCTGGTGCCTCACAATCTTTGCTGACTCATGTTCTCTCCTGACTAATAGTCTCTGCTGCTTCATGGTCTCTGCTGCTTTATGGTCTCTCCTGACTCATTATCTCTCCTCACTCATGGTCTCTGCTGACTCATGGTCTCTGCTGACTCATTGTCTCTCCTGACTCTTGGGATCTGCTGACTCATGGTCTCTGCTGACTCATGGTCATGCCCTGGAGGGCAAGGCCACGTCGGGCCAGTCCAGTTCTCTGAATGATGTTCTATGTCTAGGCCAGGTCTCTGACTCATGGTCTCTGCCTCATGGTCTCTAATGACTCATGGTCTCTACTTGTCATGCTCTTTGCTGAGTCATAGTCTCTGCGGCTTCATGGTCTCTGCTGACTAATGGTCTCTGCAGACTCATGGTCTCTCCTGACTCATGATTCTGCCTGGTCCAGCCCCTTCCTCTTTACCTTAACAGATGCAACATGGTGTAACTAGAAAGCAGTGTTTCTCCCAATGTACTTTAAATCCAGATCAGGGATTTCTGTTTTCCAGAAACTGCCGCTTAGATCAACACTGTCTACTCCAGACCTGTCTGCTTGAGCTTAAGGGATCTCTTGTGGTGTAGCTAGACTGCAGTGTTTCCCCCAAAGTACCTTAATGGCTTAAGAGGGAATTATGTTGCTTTCCAGAAATTGTGATGCAACTTGGCCTGATTCAGTCTCAGTCATCTCCTTCTGCTTGAGTTTAAGAGCTCCTGCAGGGTGACGGAAAGGCAGAACAGGAACATCTGCTGCTTTCCAGAAAGTGTGAGTTGGCCTGACTTGGTCTGCAGCAACCCCTTCGACTTGAGCTTAAGGGATCCCATGTGGTGTATCTAAACAACTGTGTTTCCCCCAAACCTGAATGGCAGAACAGGAAATTCTTTTGATTTCTAGAAACTGCAATTTGAATTCTGGTGCTTTCCATAAACTATGACTTGACCCTACTTGGCCTTGCCCAGCCCCTTCCAATTGAGCTAGACAGCAGTGTTACTCCGAAAATACCTCAATGGCAGAACAGGGAATTCTGTTGCTTATCAGAATCTTCAAAAAACAAGGCTTCAGGAACTGAAGGCATATCAATTGACACATTCCAACAAACAGACTCTGCTCGGGAAGTACTCACCAAGTTGTGCCAAGAAATCTGGAGGACAACCACCTGTCCTTATTGACTAGAAGAGATCTATATTTGTTTCCATTCCAAAGAAAGATGACCCACCAGAGTGTGGAAATTATTGAACAGTATCATTGATATCACATGGAAGCAAGATTCCTCTGAAGATTATCCAAAAATGACTAAAACAGCACATCAACAGAGAACATACCATATGGGTCAGCAGGTGGCCCTAAGCAGGCATATGATAGCAGAGGAAATAGTATGACATCTGGGCTTTGCAGGGGGCACAGGAGTTGGCTAGCCAGAGCATGTTCTGTGACAGAGGCCAACAAATACAATGGTGCCTGTGGGAAATGAAGAGGGGCTTGGATATGACTGATGCCAAGCATATATGGTAGGGCCCCATGGACTGTGGGCTGCAAATATAGTTTCAAAGTCACCTTGAAGGATATGGGATGATATACTGAGAGTTTACTCTTTATCAGAAGGTATAGGAAAAGCACTAAAGGCTTTGTGCTAATCTCATATAAAAATGTTTTATAATTTATACTTAACTGGTGCTAAGAAAAGGAGTCCTGTTGGCATAGCAGGTAACACATCAGGCTGCCAACTGAACTGTCAGTACTTCAAATCCACCACCTATGACAAGGTAGAATGATGGGCAGTCTCTTCTCATAGAGGGTTATATCCCAGGAAACCCAATGAAGGGTCACTCTAATTCCAAATAGACTCCATAGAAGTCGATTTGATTTGAGGTTTGGGTTCTTAAAATCAAGATGAATCAAGAACATAGGCACAAACCTAAAATTTATCAAAGAAAGTTCATGA
>NW_006400195.1:1003011-1005172 GCF_000299155.1 Elephantulus edwardii | reverse complement strand
AAGAAAAACACAATCCAATTATAAAATGAGCAGCTGAAAAGACACTTCACCAAAGAAGACATTAAGATGACCAATCAACACAGAAAGAAATGCTCACCATCTCTAGGTATTGTTTTTGTTGTTACAAGCTGTTGAGTCCCTGTCCTATTCTGTGCCATCCTCATCATGACATAACTTGAGCCCATTGCTAGTCACTGTGTCAATCCATCCTGTTGGAGGTCTTTCTGTCTTTTGCTGATCTTCCACCTTTCTGAGCATGAAGTTCTTTTCCAAGGAATAGCCCTTCCTAACAAAAAGCTCAAAGTATATGAGATGAAATTTCAAAGTAACACTGAAGTATCATCTCACCCCAGCAACAGTAGCAAAGTTCCAATAAGGCAGAAAACAATCAGTGCTGGCGAGGGTGTACATAGATTGGAATTCACACACTGCTGATAGGAGTGTAAAATGGTGCAACCACTGTGAAAAGCAGTTGGACACTTCTTTAGAAATAGAAATCTCATCTGATCCAGCAATCCGACTACTAGCTAAGGAGGTGAAAGCTGCAATACAAACAGATAAATTCACACCCATGTCCACTGCAGCGCTATTTACGATATTAAAGTAATGGAAACAACACAAGTGTGCATCAAAAGACAAATTGTTGAACAAACTATAGTATATTTACACAACACTGAAAAACAATAAAAAAATGTTAAACACTGCGCTACATGGATACTCATAGATGGCATTAGATTGAGTCAAGTCAGTCAGTTACGAAAGGGCTAATACTGTGTAACTGTTGTTGTTGTGTACCACAGAGTCAGAACTGACCCATAGCTGACCCTCCAGCGGGTTTTCAGAGGCAGTTAATCACATGGGAGTAGATTGCCCAGCCTTCTCCCATGGAACCTCGAACTTTGGATTTCAGTGCAGCTTCTTGCTGCTAGGCCACCAGAGATCACTGTATAAGATTACTATTATAAATGCTATGTTGTTGTTGTTGTTATGTGCTGTACAGTCACTTGCCACTCATAGTGACTCTATGTACAACAGACTTAACCCGGCCTAGAACTCCCTCTGGTGTCCTTGCAGTTCTCCCAGAAATATCCAAGTTGAGAACGTTGGCGTTTCCATAAAGACTTCGAGGAACTGTAGTCGGTACCTACTGTTGTAGCAGACAGAAGGCAGGGTCGAAAGCCCCGGTCTGGAACTGCCTCTGCTGTCCTTGCAGATCTCCCAGCAAAGTCCAAGTTTACAAAGATGACGTTTCCCCACAGACCTCTGGGAACAGTAGTCAGGACATGCAGGTGTAGCAGACAGGAAGGCTGGGACACAAGCCCCGGCCTTGAAGTCCCTCTGGTGTCCTTGCAGATGTTCCAGCAAAGTCCAAGCTTACAAAGATGGCGTGTTCCCACAGACCTCGGGGTACTGTAGAGGGGAATTGTAGATGTAGCATACAGAAAGGCTGGGTCACAAGCCGTGGCCTGGAACTGCTTCTGCTGTCCTTTCAGATTTCCAGTAAAGTCCAAGTTTAGAGAGATGTCATTTCCCCACAGACCTCTAGGAACTGTAGTCGTGAGCTGCAGGGGAAGCAGACAGAAAGGCTGGCTCGCAAGCCCTGGCCTGGTACTGCCTCAGCCGTATTTGTAGATCTCCCAGCAAAGTATAACTTTACAAAGATGGCGTTTCCCACAATCCTCTAGGGACTGTAGACGGGACCTGCAGTTGGAGTAGACAGGAAGGCTGGGTCTCAAGGCCTGGCCAGGAACTGCCTCTGCCATCCTTCCAGATTTTCCAGCAAAGTCCAAGTTTACAAAGTTGGTGTTTCCCCACAGACCTCTGGGAACTGTAGACGGGACCTGCAGTTGTAGCAGACAGGAAGGCTGGGTACCAAGCCCCGGCCTGGAACAGCATCTGCTGTCCTTACTGATCTCCCAGCAAAGTCCAGGTTTACAAAGATGGCGTTACCCCACAGACCTCTGGGAACTGTAGCCAGGACCTGCAATTGTAGCAGACAGGAAGGTTGGTTCACAGGCTCAGCCCCGAAACTTCGTCTGGTGTCCTTGCAGATCTCCCTGCAAAGTCCACGTTTACAAAGTTGGCGTTTCCCCACAGACCTCGAGGAACTGTAGTCGGGACCTGCAGTTGTAGCAGATAGGAAGTCTGAGTCGCAAGCCCC
>NW_006400195.1:1000318-1002466 GCF_000299155.1 Elephantulus edwardii | reverse complement strand
CTTGCAGATCTTCCAGCAAAGTCCAAGTTTAGAGAGATGTCATTTCCCCACAGACCTCTGGGAATTGCAGTCGTGACCTGCAGTTGTAGCAGACAGGAAGGCTGGCTCGCAAGTCCTGGCCTGTTATAAACTCGGCCGTCCGTGCAGATCTCCCACAAAGTCCAACTTTACAAAGATGGCGTTTTCCACAAAACTCTGGGGACTGTAGACGGGACCTGCAGTTGTAGTAGACAGGAAGGCTGGGTCTCAAGGCCCGGCCAGGAACTGCCTCTGCCGTCCTTGCAGATCTCCCAGCAAAGTCCAAGTTTACAAAGTTGGTGTTTCCCCACAGACCTCGCGAAACTGTAGTCGGGACCTGCAGTTGTAGCAGACAGGAAGGCTGGATCGCAAGCCCCAGCCTGGAACTGCCTCTGCCGTCCTTGCAGATCTCCCAGCAAAGTCCAAGTTTACAAAGATGGCGATTCCCCACAGACCATTGGAAACTGTAGTCGAAACCTGCAGTTGTAGCAGACAGGAAGGCAGGGTCAGAAGCCCTGGCCTGGGACTGCCTGTGCCGTCCTTGCAGACCTCCCAGCAAAGTCCAAGTTTAAAAAGGTGGTGTTTCCCCACAGACCACTGCAGACTGTAGTCGGGACCTGCAGTTGTAGCAGACTGGAAGGCTGGGTCACTTACCCCGGCCTGGAACGGCCTCCACTGTTCTTGCAGAACTCCCAACAAAGTCCAAGTTTACAAAGTTGGTGTTTCCCCACAGACCTCGCGAAACTGTAGTCGGGACGCTCAGTTGTAGCAGATAGGAAGGCTGGGTGGCACGCCCTGGCCTAGAACTGCCTCTGCCGTCCTTGCAGATCTCCCAGCAAAGTCCAAGTTTACAAAGATAGTGTTTCCCCACAGACCTCTTGGAACTGTAGTCGGGACCTGCAGTTGTAGCAGACAGGAAGGCTGGGTCGCAAGCCCCGTCCTGGAACTCCCTCTGGTGTCCTTGCAAATCTCCCAGCAAAGTCCAAGTTTACAAAGATGGCATTTTCCCACAGATCTCTGGGAAGTCTAGTCAGGACCTGCAGGTGTAGCAGACAGGAAGGCTGGGTCGCAAGTCCTGTCTTGGAACTGCTTCTGCTGTCCTCGCAGATCTTCCAGCAAAGTCCAAGTTTAGAGAGATGTCATTTCCCGACAGACCTCTGGGAACTGTAGTCGTGACCTGGATTTGAAGCAGACAGGAAGGATGGCTCGAAAGCCCTGGACTGGTATAGCCTCGGCCGTCCTTGTAGATTTCCCAGAAAAGTCCAACTTTACCAAGATGGCATTTCCCACAAGCCTCTGGGAACTGTAGACGGGACATGCAGGTTTAGTTGACAGGAAGGCTGGGTCTCAAGGCCCAGCCTGGAACTGCCTCTGCAGTCCTTGCAGATCTCCCAGCAATGTCCAAGTTTACAAAGTTGGTGTTCCCCATAGACCTCGGGGAACTGTATCCATGACATGCAGTTGTAGCAGACAGGAAGGCTGGCTCGCAAGCCCTGGCCTGGTACAGCCTCAGCCGTCCTTGCAGATCTCCCAGAAAAGTCCAACTTTACCAAGATGGAGTTTCCCACAAACCCCTGGGGACTGTAGACGGGACCTGCAGTTTTAGTAGACAGGAAGCCTGGGTCTCAAGGCCCGGCCCGGGACTGCCTAGGCCATCCTTGCAGGTCTCCCAGCAAAGTCCAAGTTTACAAAGTTGGTGTTCCCCACAGACCTCGGGTAACTGTAGTCAGGACCTGCAGTAGTAGCAGACAGGAAAGCTGCGTCACAGGTCTCGTCCTGGATCTGCGTCTGCTGTTTTTGCATATCTACCAGCAAAGTCCAAGTTTACAAAGTTGGTGTTTCCCCACAGACCTCGCGGAGCTGTAGTCGGGATCTTCAGCTGCAGCAGGCAGGAAGGCAGGGTCAGAAGCCCTGGCCTGATACTGCCTCGGCCGTCCTTGCAGATCTCCCAGCAAAGTCCACCTTTACAAAGATGGCGTTTCCCACAAACCTCTGAGGACTGTAGACGGGACCTGCAGTTGTAGTAGACAGGAAGTCTGGGTCTCAAGACCCTGCCAGGAACTGCCTCTGCCGTCCTTGCAGATCTCCCAGCAAAGTCCAAGTTTACAAAGTTGGTGTTTCCCCACAGAC
>NW_006400195.1:997113-998801 GCF_000299155.1 Elephantulus edwardii | reverse complement strand
GTCCAAGTTTAGAGAGATGTCATTTCCCCACAGACCTCTGGGAATTGCAGTCGTGACCTGCAGTTGTAGCAGACACGAAGGCTGGTTCACAAGCCTCTGCCCGAAACTCAGTCTGGTGTCCTTGCAGATCTCCCTGCAAAGTCCACGTTTACAAAGTTGGTGTTTCCCCACAGACATCGAGGAACTGTAGTCGGGACCTGCAGTTGTAGCAGACAGGAAGGCTGGGTCGCAAGCCCCGTCCTGATACTGCTTCTGCTGTCCTTGCAGAACTTCCAGCAAAGTCCAAGGTTAGAGAGATGTCATTTCCCGACAGACCTCTGGGAACTGTAGTCGTGACCTGCAGTTGTAGCAGACAGGAAGGCTTCCTCTCAAGCCCTGGCCTGGTATAGCCTCGGCCATCCTTGCAGATCTCACAGCAAAGTCCAACTTTACAAAGATGGCATTTCCCACAAACCTCTGGGGACTGTAGATGGGACCTGCAGGTTTAGTAGATAGGAAGGCTCGGTCTCAAGGCCCAGCCCGGAACTGCCTCTGCCGTCCTTGCAGATCTCCCAGCAAAGTCCAAGTTTACAAATTTGGTGTTCCCCACAGACCTCTGGAAACTGTAGTTGGGACCTGCAGTTGTAGCAGACAGGAAGGCAGGGTCAGAAGCCCTCGCCTGGGAATGCCTGTGCCGTCCTTGCAGACCTCCCAGCAAAGTCCAAGTTTAAAAAGGTGGTGTTTCCCCACAGACTGCTGCAGACTGTAGTCGGGACCTGCAGTTGTAGCAGACTGGAAGGCTGGGTCACTTACCCCGGCCTGGAAAGGCCTCCACTGTTCTTGCAGAACTCCCAGCAAAGTCCAAGTTTACAAAGTTGGTGTTTCCCCACAGACCTCTTGGAACTGTAGTCGGGACGTTCAGTTGTAGCAGACAGGAAGGCTGGGTCGCAAGCCCCGGCCTGGAACTGCCTCCATCGACCTTGCAGATCTCCCAGCAAATTCCATCTTTACAAAGGTGGCATTTCCCACAAACCTCTGGGGACTGTAAGTGGGACCTGCAGTTGTAGTAGACAGGAAGGCTGGGTCACAAGCCCCGGCCTGGAACTGCCTCTGCCATCCTTGCAGATCTCCCTGAAAAGTCCACGTTTACAAAGTTGGCGTTTCCCCACAGACCTCGAGGAACTGTAGTCGGGACCTGCAGATGTAGCAGATAGGAAGGCTGGCTCACAAGCCCTGGCCTGGTACTGCCTCCGCCGTCCTTGCAGATCTCCCAGCAAAGTCCAACTTTACAAAGGTGGCGTTTCCCACAAACCTCTGGGGACTGTAAGCGGGACCTGCAGTTGTAGTATACAGGAAGGCTGGGTCTCAAGGCCTGGCCAGGAACTGCCTCTGCCGTCTTTGCAGATCTCCCAGCGAAGTCCAAGTTTACAAAGATGGCGTTTCCCCACAGACCTTTGGAAACTGTACTCGGGAACAGCAGTTGTAGCAGACAGGAAAGCTGGGTCCCAAGCCCCAGCATGGAACTCCCTCTGGTGTCCTTGCTGATCTCCCAGCGAAGTCCAAGTTTACAAAGATGGCGTTTCCCCACAGACCTCTGGAAACTGTACTCGGGAACTGCAGTTGTAGCAGACAGGAAGGCTGGGTCGCAAGCCCCGTCCTGGAACTCCCTCTGGTGTCCTTGCAAATCTCCCAGCAAAGTCCAAGTTTAC
>NW_006400195.1:996198-996728 GCF_000299155.1 Elephantulus edwardii | reverse complement strand
AAGTTTAGAGAGATGTCATTTCCCGACAGACCTCTGGGAACTGTAGTCGTGACCTGGATTTGAAGCAGACAGGAAGGATGGCTCGAAAGCCCTGGCCTGGTATAGCCTCGACCGTCCTTGTAGATTTCCCAGAAAAGTCCAACTTTACCAAGATGGCATTTCCCACAAACCTCTGGGAACTGTAGACGGGACATGCAGGTTTAGTTGACAGGAAGGCTGGGTCTCAAGGCCCAGCCTGGAACTGCCTCTGCCGTCCTTGCAGATCTCCCAGCAACGTCCAAGTTTACAAAGTTGGTGTTCCCCACAGACCTCGGGGAACTGTATCCGTGACATGCAGTTGTAGCAGACAGGAAGGCTGGCTCGCAAGCCCTGGCCTGGTTCAGCCTCAGCCGTCCTTGCAGATCTCCCAGAAAAGTCCATCTTTACCAAGATGGAGTTTCCCACAAACCTCTGGGGACTGTAGACGGGACCTGCAGTTTTAGTAGACAGGAAGCCTGGGTCTCAAGGCCCGGCCCGGGACTGCCTAGGCC
>NW_006400195.1:993801-994543 GCF_000299155.1 Elephantulus edwardii | reverse complement strand
CTGTAGTCGGGACCTGCAGTTGTAGCAAACACGAAGGCTGTGTCGCAAGCCCCGGCCTGGAACCACCTCTGCTGTTCTTGCAGATCTCCCAGCAATGTCCAAGTTTGCAAAGATTGTGTTTCCCCACAGACGTCTAGGAACTGTATTCGGGACCTGCAGTTGTAGCAGACAGGAAGACTCGGTTGCAAGCCCCGGCCTGGAACAGCCTCTGCTCTCCTTGCTGATCTCCCAGCAAAGTCCAAATTTACAAAGATGGCATTTCCCCACAGACCTCTGGGAACTGTAGTCGGGACCTGCAGTTGTAGCAGACAGGAAGGCTGGTTCGCAAGACCCGGCCTGGAACTGCCTTTGCCGTCCTTGCAGGCATCCCTGCAAAGTCCAAGTTTACAAAGATGACGTTTCCCACAGACCCCTGGGGACCGTAGCGGGGACCTGCAGTTGTAGCAATCAGGAAGGCTGGGTAGATAGTGCCGGCCTGGAACTCCCTCTGGTACCATTGCAGATCTCCCAGCAAAGTCCATTTTCACCAAGTTGGTGAAACTCCCTTTGGTGTCCTTGCAAATCTCCCAGAAAAGTCCAAGTTGAGAACGCTGGCGTTTCCATACAGACCTCGGGGAACTGTAGTCGGTACCTACTGTTGTAGCAGACAGAAGGCAGGGTCTCAATCCCCTGTCTGGAACTGCCTCTGCTGTCCTTGCAGATCTCCCAGCAAAGTCCAAGTTTACAAAGATGGCGTTTCCCC
>NW_006400195.1:991416-993701 GCF_000299155.1 Elephantulus edwardii | reverse complement strand
TCCCAGCAAAGTCCAAGTTTACAAAGATGGCGTTTCCCCACAGACCTCTGGGAACTGTAGTCGGGACCTGCAGTTGTAGCAGACAGGAAGGCTGGTTTACAAGCCCTGGCCCGAAACTCCGTCTGGTGTCCCTGTAGATCTCCCTGCAAAGTCCACGTTTACAAAGTTGGCGTTTCCCCACAGACCTCTGGGAACTGTCGTCGGGACCTGCAGTTGTAGCAGACAGGAAGTCTGGGTCGCAAGCGCCAGCATGGAACTGCCTCGGCCGTCCTTGCAGATCTCCCAGCAAAGCCCACCTTTACAAAGATGGCGTTTCCCACAAACATCTGAGGACTGTAGACGGGACCTGCAGTTGTAGTAGACAGGAAGGCTGGGTCTCAAGGCCGGCCAGGAACTGCCCCTTCCGTCCTTGCAGATCTCCCAGCAACGTCCAAGTTTACAAAGTTGGTGTTTCCCCACAGACCTCTGGGAACTGTAGTCGGGACCTGTAGTTGTAGCAGTCAGGAAGGCTGGGTGGGAAGCCCTGGCCTAGAACTGCCTCTGCCATCCTTGCAGATCTCCCACCAAAGTCCAAGTTTACAAAGATGGCGTTTCCCCACAGACCTCTGGGAACTGTAGTCGGGACCTGGAACTGCCTGTGCCGTCCTTGCAGACCTCCCTTCAAAGTCCATGTTTACAAAGATGACGTTTCCCCACAGACCGCTGTGGAGTGTAGCCGGGACCTGCAGTTGTAGCAGACAGGAAGGCTGGGTAGCATGCCCCGGCCTTTAAATCCCTCTGCCGTCCTTGCATATCTCCCAGCAAAGTCCAGCTTTATAAAGATGGCATTTCCCCGCAGCTCTCTAGAGACTGTAGTCGCGACCTGCACTTGTATCAGACAGGAAGGCTGTGCGGCAAGCCCTGACCTGGAACTGCCTCTGCCGTCCTTGAAGATCTTCCAGCAAAGTCCAAGTTTACATAGATGGCGTTTTCACGCAAACCTCTGGGAACTGTAGTCGGGACCTACAGTTTTAGAAGACAGAAAGGCTGGGTTGCAAGCCCCGGCCTGGAACTGCCTCTGCCATCCTTGCAGATCTCCCAGCAAAGTCTAAGTTTACAAAGATGGCGTTTCCCCACAGACCTCTGGGAACTGTATTCGGGACCTGCAGTTGTAGCAGAAAGGAACGCTGGGTCTCAAGCCCCGGCCTGGAACTTCCTCTACCATCCTTGCAGATCTCCCAGCAAAGTCTACGTTTACAAAGATGGCGTTTCCCCACAGACCTAGGGGAACTGTAGTCGGGACCGGCAGTTGTAGCAGACAGGAAGCCTGGGTCGCAAGCCCAGGCCTGGAACTTCCTCCCCCATCCTTGCAGATTTCCCAGCAAAGTCTAAGTTTACAAAGCTGGCGTTTCTCCACAGACCTCACCCAGTTTGCTCACTGGAGCTGGACAGGTAACTGAACTCGGGGACCTGTTCGTTTCACACGGCCTCGCGCCCATCCTCCTTCTCCTGTCCTTCCTGGCAGCTGTGTGCTGAGTACGGTACAGGGTGCCTTTCTGTAAATGACAAGGAAGGACTAGAATGGCTGTGTGGAGAAAGCAGCGTCCATCTGCTTCCCAACGTACCTGCTCCCTGTCCTGTCTGAATAGCTGTCGTTGCTCTGACGGGGTCATCCAGTGACAGCGGACAGTCCTGTCTGAGCCCCATTTTTAGCGATACGCTCTTTGTTTAGTTTCGTCTCGAGTTACTCTGAGTGTTGAATTGACAGGCAATCCTAGATGGTGAACTACACAAAATCAGTGCTCGGAAACAAGTAACTGTGTGTGGGGACAGGATTTAAATATGCATTGGAGTCTACGTACGGTCTCCATCCCTAGAGTGTTTCTTCTGAGAAAGAAGCCATAAAGTCCCCTTTTCCCGGTAAAGACCACGGTCACGGGGGACACTGGTTCCTGGTACACCAACAGAGAGACAGACACAGATAGACATAGAGACACAGACACACAGAAACACAAACAGACACAGACACACACACAGACACACGCACAGACCCAGACACACAGAGAAAGACAGACACAGACAGACAGACACTGACACACAGATAGAGACAGACAGACACACACAGAGACAGACAGAGACAGACAGACAAACACACAGAGACAGACACACACACACAGAGACAGACAGACACACACACAGAGACAGACAGACACACACAGAGACACAAACAGACACACACAGATACACACACAGACAGACAGAAAGAGACGCAAAGACAGACAAACACACAGACACACACAGACAGA
>NW_006400195.1:969179-986875 GCF_000299155.1 Elephantulus edwardii | reverse complement strand
AACCTGCACCTTTGACCCACGTCCACCATCTTTAGTTATCTCTTCGCTTCCCCAGCCCTAGTCCGTGACCCCGTTGCCAGCTCTGAAATTTGGGGCTGGCAAAGGTGGCACGCTGATGCAGTAGAGAGAGGGAGTTGATTTGAAATGGGACCCACCACTGCACCTTTGACCCACGTCCCCTGTCTTCAGGTATCTCATCGCTTCTCCCGCACCAGTCCACCCTGCTGCTGGCTCTGAACTTTGGGGATGGCAAAGGTGCCGCACACACGCAGTGTACAGAGGGAGTGGATTTGAACTGGGACAAACCCCTGCACCACTGATCCACATCACCTGTATTCGGGTATCTCATCACTTCTCACGCTCCACTCTGCGACTCCGCAGCCAGCTAGGAAGTTTGGGTCTAGAAATGGTTCCGGTCAGATGCAGTGGACATAGGGAGTGGATTTGAACTGTGTCCCAGCCCTGCACCTTTGACCCACATCCCCTGTCTTCAGATATCGCATCACTTCCCCCTCGCCAGTCCCAGGTTCCGCAACCTGCTCTGAAGTTTGGGGATGGCAAAGGTGCTGTACAGACGCAGTGGACATAGGGAGTGGATTTGAACTGTGACTCAGCCCTACACTATGGACCCATGTCCCCTGTCTTCAGGTATCGCATTGCTTCTCCCACCCCAGTCCGCGATTGCACCACCAGCTCTGAACTTTGGAGCTGGCAAAGGTGCTGCACAGACGCAGTGGACAGAGGGTGTGGATTTGAACTGGGACCCACCATTGCACCTTTGACCCACGACCCCCCACCTTCAGGTATTGCATCGCTTCTCCTGCCCCAGTCCGTGACCCTCCCACCAACTCTGAACATTCGGGTTGGCAAAGGTGCCACACACACGCAGTGTACAGAGGGAGTGGATTTGGACTGGGACAAATCCCTGCACCACTGATCCACATCACCTGTATTCGGGTATCTCATCACTTCTCACGCTCCACTCTGCGACTCCGCAGCCAGCTAGGAAGTTTGGGTTTAGAAATGGTTCCGGTCAGATGCAGTGGACATAGGGAGTGGATTTGAACTGTGACTCAGCCTTGCACCTTTGACCCACATCCCCTGTCTTCAGATATCGCATCACTTCAGCCTCCACAGTCCCAGGTTCCGCCACCTGCTCTGAAGTTTGGGGATGGCAAAGGTGCTGCGCAGACGCAGTGGACATAGGGAGTGGATTTGAACTGTGACTCAGCCCTACACCATGGACCCATGTCCCCCGTCTTCAGGTATCACATTGCTTCTCCCACCCCAGTCTGCGATTGCACCACCAGCTCTGAACTTTGGAGCTGGCAAAGGTGCTGCACAGACGCAGTGGACAGAGGGTGTGGATTTGAACTGGGACCCACCATTGCACCTTTGACCCACGACCCCCACCTTCAGGTATTGCATCGCTTCTCCTGCCCCAGTCCGTGACCCTCCCACCAACTCTGAACATTCGGGTTGGCAAGGGTGCCTCGCAGACGCAGTGGATAGAGGGAGAGGATTTAAACTGGTAACCACCACTGCACCTTTGACCCACGTTCCCCGTATTCAGGTATCACATAACTTCTCCCGCCCCAGTCGGTGATTCCGCCACCAGCTCTGAACTTTGAGGATGGCAAAGGTGCCACACAGACGCAGTGCACAGAGGGAGTGGACTTGAACTGGGACCCACCCCTGCACCTTTGACCCACCTCCGCCATTTTCGGATACCAAATCGCTTCACCCACCCCAGTCTGCGACCCTCCCACGAGCTCTGGACTTTGGGGTTGGCAAAGATGCTGTGCAAGCCCAGTGGAGAGAGGGAGTGGATTTGTACTGCGACCCACCACAGCACCATTGTCCCACGTCCCCCGTCTTCAGGTATCGCTTCGCTTCTCCCAGCCCATTCTGCGACTCTGCCACCAGCTCTGAACTTTGGGGCTGGCAAAGGTGCTGCGCACACGCAGTGGAAAGAGGGAGTGGATTTGAACTGGGACCCACCCCTACACCTTTGACCCACGTCCCCCGTCCTCAGGTATCGTATTGCTTCCCCCAACCCAGTCCGCGACCCCACCACCAGCTCTGAACTTTGGGGTTGGCAAAGATGCCTCGCAGACGCAGTGGACAGAGGGAGCAGCTTTGGACTGGGACCCACCCCTGCACCTTTCACCCACGTCCGCCATCTTCAGTTATTGCATCGCTTCCCCCGCCCCAGTCCGCGACCCTGCCACCAGCTGAGAACGTTGGGCTTGGCAAAGGTGCTGCACAGATACATTGGACAGAGAGAGTGGATTTGTACTGCGACCCACCCCTGCACCATTGTCCCACATCCCCCGTCTTCAGGTATCGCATCACTTCCCCCTCCCCAGTCCCAGGTTCCACCACCTGCTCTGAACTTTGGGGCTGGCAAAGGTGCCGTGCACAGGCAGTGGACAGAGGGAGTGGATTTGAACTGGGACCCACCACAGCACGTTTGACCCATGTCCCCCGTCTTCAGGTATAGCATTGCTTCTCCTGCCACAGTCCATGACCCCGCCGCCAGCTCTTAACTTTGGGGCTGGCAAAGGTGTCGTGGTAATGCAGAGGACAGAGGGAGTCAATTTACATGTGGAGCCTCCCCTGCACCTTTGACCCACGTCTCCCTTCTTCAGGTATTGCATCGCTTCTTCCGCCCCAGTCCACGGTTGCGCCGCCAGCTCTGAACTTTGGAGCTGGCAAAGGTGCTGCACAGACGCAGTGGACAGAGGGGGTGGATTTGAACTGGGACCCACCCATGCACCTTTGACCCAAGTCCCTCGTCTTCAGGTATCACATCGATCCCTCGCCCAAGTCCGCAGTTAAGCCACCAGCTCTAAAATTTGGGGATGACAAAGGTGCCGTGTAGACGCAATGGACAGATGGAGTGGATTTGAACTGGGACCCACCCGTTCACCTTTGACCCACGTCTCCCATCTTCAGGTATCGATTTGCTTCCCCTGCCCCAGTCTGCGATCCCACCACCACCTGTGAACTTTGAAGCTGGCAAAGGTGCTGTGCACCCGCAGTGAACAGAGGGAGTGGATTTGAACTGGGACCCACCACTGCACCTTTGACCCACGTTCACCCCCTTCAGTTATTGCTTCGCTTCTCCCGTCCCATTCCGCGGTTGTAAAGGTGCCGTGCAGACGCAGTGGACAGATGGAATGTATTTTAACTGGGACCCACCAGTTCACCTTTGACCCACGTCTCCCATCTTCAGGTATCGATTCGCTTCCCCTGCCAAATCCGCAATCCCACTGCCACCTGTGATCTTTGAAGCTGGCAAAGGTGCTGCGCAGATGCAGTGGACAGAGGGAGTGGATTTGAACTGGGACCCACCCCTGCATCTTTGACCCACATTCCCCACGTTCAGGCATCCGATCGCTTCTCCCACCCCAGTCCGCGGTTCTGCCACCAGAACTAAACTTTGGAGCTGGCAAAGGTGCTGCGCAGACACAGTGGACAGAGGGTGTGGATTTGAACTGGGACCCACCCATGCACCTTTGACCCACATACGCCATCTTCAATTACTGCATCGCTTCCCCCGCCCCAGTCCATGACCCTCCAACCAGCTCTGAAATTTTGGGTAGGTAAAGATGCGACGCAATCCCAGTGACCAGAGGGAGTGGGTTTTTACTGCGAACCACCCCTGCACCATTGACCCACATCAACCGTCTTTAGGTATCTCATCGCTTCCCCCGCACCAGTCTGTCCTACTGCCAGCTCTGAACTTTGGGGATGGCAAAGGTGCCGCGCACACGCAGTGCACAGAGGGAGTGGATTTGAACTGGGAACCACCCGTGCACCTTTGATCCACATCTGCCGTATTCAGGTATCTCATCGCTTCTTCTGCGTCACTATGAAACCACGCCGCCAGCTAGGATGTTTGGGTCTAGCAATGGTGCCGCGCAGACACAGTGGACATAGGGAGTGGATTTGAACTGTGACTCAGCCCTGCACCTTGGACCCACGTCCCCCATCTTCAGGTATCACATCACTTCTCTTGGTCCAGTCTGCGACCCTGCTGCCAGCTTTGAACTTTGGGGCTGGCAAATGTGCCTCGCAGACGCAGTGGACAGAGGGAGGGATTTGGACTGGTACCCACCCCTGCACCTTTGACCCACGTCCCCCATATTCAGGTATCACATTGCTTTTCCCGCCCCAGTGCGCCGTTCCGCAACCAACTCTGAACTTCAGGGATGACAAAGGTGCCTCGTAGACACAGTGGACAGAGGGAGTGGATTTGAACTGGGACCCACCCCTGCACCTTTGACACCTGTCACCTGTCTTCATGTATCACATCGATCTCCCTCCCCAATCGGCGGTTCCGCCACCAGCTCTGAACTTTGGGGATGGCAAAGGTGCCTCACAGAAGCAGTGTACAGAGGGAGCAGATTTGGACTGGTAACCACCGCTGCACCTTTGACCCACGTTTCCCGCCTTCAGGTATCATATCACTTCCCCCGCCCCAGTCCACGACTCTCCCACCAGCTCTGAACTTGGGGGCTGGCAAAGATGCTGCGCAAACGCAGTGGACAGAGGGAGTGGATTTATACTGTGACCCACCCCTGCACCATTGACCCACGTCCCCCGCCCTCAGGTATCGCATCGCTTCTCCCGCCCCAGTCCGCCAATCTGTCGCCAGTTCTGAACTTTTGGGCTGGCAAAAATGCCGCACACACACAGTAGACAGAGGGAGTGGATTTGAACTGGGACCCACCCCCACACCTTTGACCCAAGGCCCCCGCCCTCAGGTATCGCATTGCTTCCCCCAACCCAGTCCGCGACCCCACCGCCACCTCTGAACTTTGGGGATGGCAAAGATGCCTCGCAGACGCAGTGGACAGAGGGAGCAGATTTGGACTGGGACCCACCCCTGCACCTTTCACCCATGTCCGCCATTTTCAGTTATCGCATGGCTTCCCCGCCCCAGTCGACGACCCTGCCGCCAGCTGTGAACTTTGGGGTTGGCAAAGGTGCTGCGCAGACGCATTGGACAGAGAGAGTGGATTTGTACTGCGACCCACCCCTGCACCATTGACCCATGTCCCCCGTCTTCAGGTGTTGTAAAGCTTCTCCCACCCAAGTCCGCAACCCTGCCTCCAGCTCTGAACTTTGGTGCTGGCAAAGGTGCCATGCAGAAGCACTGGACAGAGGGTATAGATTTGAACTGGGACCCAAACCTGCACCTTTGACCCAAGTCCTATATCTTTAGGTATCTCTTCGCTTCCCCAGCCCTAGTCCATGACTCCGTTGCCAGCTCTGAAATTTGGGGCTGGCAAAGGTGGCATGCTGACGCAGTGGAGAGAAGGAGTTGGTTTGAACTGAGACGCACCACTGCACCTTTGACCCACGTCCCCCATCTTCAGGTATCTCATCGCTTCTCCTGCCCCAATCTACCCTGCTGACAGCTCTGAACCTTGGGGATGGCAAAAGTGCTGCACACACGCAGTGTACAGAGGGAGTGGATTTTAACTGGGACCCACCCCTGCACCTTTGATCCACATCACCCGTATTCAGGTATCTCATCACTTCTCACGCTCCACTCTGTGACTCCGCAGCCAGCTAGAATGTTTGGGTGTAGCAGTGGTGCGGTTCAGACACAGTGGACATAGGGAGTGGATTTGAACTCTGACACAGCCCTGCACCTTTGACCCACGTTCCCCGTCTTCAGGTATTGCATCACTTCCCCCTCCCCAGTCCCAGGTTCCGCCACCCACTCTGAACTTTGGGGATGGCAAAGGTGCTGCGCAGATGCAGTGGACATAGGGAGTGGATTTGAACTGTGATTCAGCCCTGCACCATTGACCCACGTCCCCCGTCTTCAGGTATCTAATCGCTTCTCCCACCCCAGTCCGCAGTTGCACCGCCAGCTCTGAACTTTGGAGCTGGCAAAGGTGCTGCGCAGACGCAGTGGACAGAGGGTGTGGATTTGAACTGGGACCCACCCATGCACCTTTGACCCACATACGCCATCTTCAGTTACTGCATCACTTCCCCCGCCCCAGTCCATGACCCTCCAACCAACTCTGAACTTTTGGGTAGGTAAAGATGCGACGCAATCCCAGTGGCCAGAGGGAGTGGATTTTTACTGCAAACCACCCCTGCACCATTGACCCACATCAACCGTCTTTAGTTATCTCATCGCTTCCCCCGCACCAGTCTGTCCTACTGCCAGCTCTGAACTTTGGGGATGGCAAAGGTGCCGCGCACACGCAGTGCACAGAGGGAGTGGATTTGAACTGGGAACCACCCGTGCACCTTTGATCCACATCTGCCGTATTCAGGTATCTCATCGCTTCTTCTGCGTCACTATGAAACCACGCCGCCAGCTAGGATGTTTGGGTCTAGCAATGATGCCGCGCAGACACAGTGGACGTAGGGAGTGGATTTGAACTGTGACTCAGCCCTGCACCTTGGACCCACGTCCCCCATCTTCAGGTATCACATCACTTCTCTTGGCCCAGTCTGCGACCCTGCTGCCAGCTTTGAACTTTGGGGCTGGCAAAGGTGCCTCGCAGAAGCAGTGGACACAGGGAGGGATTTGAACTGGTACCCACCCCTGCACCTTTGACCCACGTCCCCCGTCTTCAGGTATCGAATCGCTTCTCCCGCCCCAGTCCGCGGTTGCACCGCCCCCTCTGAACTTTGGAGCTGGCAAAGGTGCTGCGCAGACGCAGTGGACAGGGGGTGTGGATTTGTACTGGGACCCACCACTGCACCTTTGACCCACGACCACCGTCTTCAGGTATCGCAACGCTTCACCCCCCCAGTCTGCGACCCTCCCACCAAATCTGAACTTTGGGGTTGGCAAACGTGGCTCACAGATGCAGTGGACAGAGGGAGCCAATTTAAACTGTTAACCACCGCTGCGCCTTTGACCCATGTTCCCCATATTCAGTTATCACATAACTTCTCCTGTGTCAGTCGGTGATTCCACCACGAGCTCTGAACTTTGAGGATGGCAAAGGTGCCACGCAGACGCAGTTGACAGAGTGAGTGGATTTGTACTGTGACCCACCTCTGCACCATTGACCCACTTCCCCCATCTTCAGGTATCACATCGCTTCTCCCGCTCCAGTCCGCGACCCTGCTGCCAGCTAGGACGTTTGGGTCTAGCAATGGTGCCACGTAGACACAGTGGACATAGGAAGTGGATTTGAACTGTGACTCAGCCTGCACCTTTGACCCACGTTCCCTGTCATCAGGTATCACTTCTCTTCCAGCCCTAGTTCGCCGTTGCGCCACCAGCTCTGAACTTTGGAGCTGCAAGGGTGCTGTGCAGATTCAGTGGACAAAAGGGGTGGATTTGAACTGGGACCAACCTCTGCCCCTTTGACACAAGTCCCTCATCTTCAGGTATCACATCGATCTCCCGCCCCAGTCCGTGGTTCTGCCACCAGCTCTGAACTTTGGGGATGTCAAAGGTGCCATGCAGATGCAGTGGACAGATGGAGCGGCTATGGACTGGGACCCACCCCAGCACATTTGACCCACGTCCCCTGTCTTCAGGTATTGCATCGTTTCTCCCTCCCCAGTCTGCTTTTGCGCCACCAGCTCTGAACTTTGGGGAGGGCAAAGGTGCCATGCAGAGGCAGTGGACAGAGGGATTGGATTTGAACTTGGCCCACCCCTGCACCACTGACGCACGATCCCGTCTTCAGGTATCACATCGCTTCTCCCACCCCAGTCTTCTGTTCAGCCACCAGCTCTGAACTTTGAGGATGGCAAAGGTGCCGCACAGAAGCAGTAGGCAGAGGGAGTGGATTTGAACTGGGACCCACCCCTGCACCTTTGACCCACGTCCCTCGTCTTCAGGTACCTCATTGCTTTTCCTGATCGAGAAATCGACCCCACCACCAGCTGTGAACTTTGGAGATGGCAAAGGTGCTTGCTGCACAGATGCAGTGGACGGAGGGAGGGGATTTGACCTGGGACCCACCCCTGCACCTTTGACCCACGTCCGCCATCTTCAGTTGCCGCATCACTTACCCCCCCACAATCCGTGACCCTCCCACCAGCTCTGAATTTTGGGATTGGCAAAGATGCCGCGGAAACTCATTGGACAGAGGGAGCGGATTTATACTGCGACCCACCCCTGCACCGTCGACCCATGTCCCCCTTATTCAGGTATCTCATCGCTTCTCCCGCTGCAGTCGGCGACCCCGCCACCAGTTAGGATGTTTGGTTCTAGCAATGGTGCCACACAGACGCAGTGGACATAGGGAGTTGATTTGAACTGGGAACCACCCCTGCACCTTTGACCCACGTCCCCCGTCTTCAGTTATCGCATCGCTTCCCCCACCCCAGTCCGCGACCCCGACACCAGCTGTGAACTTTGGTGTTGGCAAAGCTGCCTCACAGTCGCAGTGGGCAGAGGGAGTGGCTTTGCGCTGAGACCCACCCCCGGCACCTTTTACTCACATCCCCCTTCTTCAGGTACTGCATCACTTTTCCCGCCCCAGTTCGCAGTTCTGCCACCAGGTCTGAACTTTGAGGATGGCAAAGGTGCTGGGCAGACGCAGTGGACAGAGGGAGTGGATTTGGACTGGGACCCACCCCTGCACCAATGACCCACATCCCCCGTCTTCAGGTATCTCATCGCTTCTTCCACTCCACTCTGCAACAATGCCGCCAGCTAGGATGTTTAGTTCTATCAATGGTGCCTCACAGACACAGTGGACATAGGGAGTGGATTTGAACTGTGACTCAGCCCTGAACCTTTGACCCACGTTCCCCGTCTTTAGTTATCACATCGCTTCTCCCCCCCAGTCCGCAACCCGCTGGCAGTTCTAAACTTTGGGGCTGGCAAAGGTGCCTCACAGATGCAGTAGACAGAGAGAGCTGATTTGGACTGGTACCCAGCCCTGCACCTTTGACCCAGATCCTCTGTATTCAGGTATCGCATCACTTTCCCCGCCCAAGTCCGCGGTTCCGCAACCAGCTTTGATCTTTGCGGATTGCAAAGGTCCCGCACTGACGCAGTGGACAGAGGGATTGAATTTGAACTGGGACCCACCCCTGCAACTTTTACCCACGTCCCCCATATTCAGGTGTCTCATCTCTTCTCCCATTCCAGTCTGCGACCCCGCCGCCAGCTAGGAAGTTTGGGTTTAGCAATGGTGTCGTGCAGACACAGTTTATAGAGGGAGTGGATTTGGATTGGGGCCCACTCCTGCACCTCTGACCCATGCCCCACGTGTTTAGGTATCGCATCGCTTCCCCAACCCCAGTTCCCGGATCTGCCACCAGCTCTGAACTTTGGGGATGGCATCGGTGCCGTGCAGACGCAGTGGACAGAGGGAGTGGATTTGAACTGGGACCCACCCCTGCACCTTTGACCCACATCCTTCGTCTTCAAGTATCGCAATGATCTTCCGCCCTAGTCCGCGGTTCCACCACCAGCTCTGAACTTTGGGAATGGCAAAGATGTCGTGTAGATGCAGTGGACAGATGGCGTGCATTTCAATTGGCACCCACCCGTGCACCTTTGAAGCACGTCCCGCGTCTGCAGGCATCGCATCTTTCCCCCGCCCCAGTCCGCCAACCTGCCACCAGCTGTGAACTTTGGAGCTGGCAAAGGTGCTTCGCAGGCGCAGTGTACACAGGAAGGGGATTTGAACTGGGACCCACCCCTGCATCTTTGACCCACATCCCCTGTATTCAGGTGTCTTATCGCTTTTCCCACTCAAGTCTGCGGCCCCGCCACTAGCTGTGAACTTTGGATGTGGCAAAGGTGCTGCGCAGATGCAGTGGACAGAGGGAGGGGATTTGAACTGTGACTCACCCCTAAACCTTTGACCCACTTCCCCCGTTTTCAGGTATCACATTGCTTCTCCCGCCCCAGTCCGCAAACCCGCTACCAGCTCTGAACTCTGGGGCTGGCAAAGGTGCCGTGGTGAAGCAGAGGACAGACGGAGTGGATTTGAACTGGGAGCCACCCCTGCACTTTTGACCTACGCCTCCCATCTTCAAGTATCGAATTGCTTCCCCCACCCATCTACGACCCCTTTGCCAGCTCTGAACTTTGGGGTTGGCTAAGGTGCCGCAGTGACTCAGAGCACAGAGGGATGGATTTGAACTGGAATCCACCCCAGCACCTTTGACCCACATCTCCCACCTTGAGGTATTGCATCGCTTCCCACTCCCCAGTCTGCAAACCCCGTTGCCAGGTCTGATCTTTGGGGCTGTCAAAGGTGCTGCGCTACCGCAGTGGACAGAGGGAGTGGATTTGAACTGGGACCCACCCCTGCCCCTTTCACCCAAGTCCCACGTCCTCAGGTATCACATCGCATCCCCTGCTGCAGTTGCAACCCCGACGCCAGCTCTGAACTTTGGGGTTGGGAAAGGTGCCTTGCAGTCGCAGTGGACAGAGGGAGCAGATTTGGACTGGGACCCACCCCAGCACCTTTGACCCACGTCCTCCTTCTTCAGGTATCGCATTGCTTCTCCCGCCCCAGTCCGCAGTTGCGCCGCCACCTCTGAACGTTGGAGCTGGCAAAGGTGTTGCACAGACGCAGTGGACAGAGGAAGTGGATTTGAACTGGGACCCACCTCTGCACCTTTGACCCAAGTCCCTCGTCTTGAGGTATCGCATCGATCTCCCGCCACAGTGCGCGGTCTGCCACCAGCACTGAACTTTGGGTATGGCAAAGGTGCCATGCAGACACAGTGGACAGATGGAGTGGATTTGAACTGGGACCCACCCGTTCACCTTTGACCCACGTCCCCTGTCATCAGGTATCGCATCGCATCCCCCACCCCAGTCCGCGAACCCACCACCAGCTGAGAACTTTGGAGCTGGCAAAGATGCTGTGCAGACGCAGTGGACAGAGGGAGTGGATTTGAACTGGTACCCACCCCTGCACCTTTGATCCACGTCGCCCTTCTTGAGGTATCACATCGCTTCTCCCGCCCCAGTCCGTGGTTCCGCCACCAGGTCTGAACTTTGGGGATGGCAAAGGTGCCTTGCAGATGCAGTGGACAGAGGGAGTGGATTTGAACTGGGACCCACCCCTGCACCTTTGAACCAAGTCCCCCGTCCTCACGTATCACATCACTTCCCCCGCCCCAGTTGCGACCCCGATGCAAGCCCTGAACTTTGGGGTTGGCATAGGTGCCTGGCAGTCACAGTGGACAGAGGGAGCAGATTTGGACTGGGACCCACCCCTGTACCTTTGATCCACGTCCCCCGTCTTCAGGTATCATATCGCATCGCTTCTCCCACCCCACTCCGCAGTTGTGCCGCCAGCTCTGAACTTTGGAGCTGTTAAAGGTGCTTCGCTGATGCAGTGGACAGAGGGTGTGGATTTGAACTGGGACCCACCCCTGCACCTTTGACCCATGTCCCTCGTCTTCAAGTATCGCATTGATCTACTGCCCTAGTCCCCGGTTCCACCACCAGCTCTGAACTTTGCAGATGGCAAAGGTGCCGTGCAGATGCAGTGGACAGATGGAGTGGATTTGAACTGGGACCCACCCATGCACCTTTGACCCACGTCCCCCGTATTCAGGTATCTCATCTCTTTTCCCGCTCCAGTCCGCGACCCTGCCACCAGCTGTGAACTTTGGAGGTGGCCAAGGTACTGCGCAGACACAGTGTACAGAAGAAAGGGGTTTGAACTGGGACCCACCCCTTCACCTTTGACCCAAGTCCCCCGTATTCAGGTATCTTCTCACTGTTCCCTCTCCAATCCACGACCCCGTTTCCAGCTAGGATGTTTAGGTCTAGCAATGGTGCCATGCAGATGTAGTGGACAGAGGGAGTGGATTTGAACTGGAACCCACACCTGCACCATTGACCCATGTCCCCCGTATTCAGGTATCTCATTGCTTCTTCCACGCCAGTCCGCGATCCCGCCACCAGCTACGAAGTTTGGGTCAAGCAATGGTGCCGTGCAGTCGCAGTGGACATAGAGAGTGGATTTGAACTGTGATTCACCTATGCATGTTTGACCCATGTCTCCGGTCTTAAGGTATCGCATCACTTATCTCGCCCCAGTCCGTGATCCCACTGCCAGCTCTGAACTTTGGGGTTGGCAAAGGTGCCACGCAGATGCAGTGGGCAAAGGGAGTGGATTTGTATTGCGACGCATCCCTGCAAATTTCAACCACATCAGCAATCTTCAGTTATCGCATTGCTTCATCGGCCCCAGTCCACAACCCTGCCACCAGCTATGAACTTTGGGGTTGGCAAAAGTGTCGCGCAGACGCCGTCAACAGAAAGAGTGTTTTTGTACTGTGACCCACCCCTGGACCATTGACCGACGTCCCCCATCTTCAGGAATCGCATCGCTTCTCCTGCCCCAGTCCTTGACCCTGCCACCAGCTCTGAACTTTGGGGCTGGAAAAGGTGCCGCGCACACACAGTGGACAGAGTGAGTCGATTTTTACTGGGACACACCCCTGCACCTTTGATCCACGTCCCCCGTCTTCAGGTATTGTATCGCTTCTCCTGTCCCTTTCAGAGTTTCCACCACCAGCTCTGAACTCTGGGTATGGCATTGGTGCCGTGCAGGTGCATTGGACAGAGAGAGTGGATTTGTACTGCAACCCACCCCTGCACCATTGACCCACATCCCCTGTCTTCAGGTATCGCATCACTTCCCCTGCCCCAGTCTGCGATCCTGCCACCAGCTCTGAACTTTGGTAATTTCAAAGGTGCCGTGCAGACTCATTGGACAGAGAGAGTGGATTTGAACTGGGACCCCCCCTGCACCTTTGACCCATGTCGGCCATCTTCAGTTATCACATCACTTCACCCACCCCAGTCCGCCACCCTGCCACCAGCTCTGAAGTTTGGGGTTGGCAAAGGTGCCGTGCAAACCAAGTGGACACAAGGAGTGGATTTGTACTGCGACCCACCCCTGCATCATTGACCCACGTCCCAAGTCTTCAAGTGTCGCATCGCTTCTCCCACCCCAGTCCGCGACCCTGTCGCCAGCTCTGAACTTTGGGGTTGGCAAAGGTGCCGCACACATGCTTTGGACAGAGGGAGTGGATTTGAATTGGGACACACCCCTACACCTCTGACCCAAGTTCCCCATCCTCAAGTATCACATCGCTTCCCCCGCCCCAGTCCGTGACCCCGCCGCCAGCTAGGAAGTTTGGGTGTAGCAATGGTGCCGCGCTGACGCAGTGCACATAGGGAGTGATTTTGAACTGTGACTCACCCCTGTACCTTTGACCCACGTCCCCCTTCTTCAGGTATCACATCGCTTCTACTGCCCCAGTCCGCGACCCCGCCGCCAGCTCTGAACTTTGGGGCTGGTAAACGTGCCGCGTTAATGCAGAGGAGAGAGGGAGTGGATTTGAAATGGGAGCCACCACTGCACCTTTGACCCACGTCCCCCGTCTTCAGGTATCTCATCGTTTCCTGAGCCCAAGTCTGTGACCCCTCCACCAGTGCTGAACTTTGGGTTTGGCAACGGTGCTACGCATACGCAGTGGACAGAGGAAGTGGATTTGTCCTGTGACCCACACCCACACAATTGAACCACGTCCCCCGTCTTCAGGTATCACGTGGCTTCTCCAGCCCCTGTCCACGACCCCCCGCCAGTTCTGAACTTTGGGGCTGGCAAAGGTGCAGCAAAGACGCACTGGACAGAGGGAGAGGATTTGAACTGGGACCTACCCCCTGAAGCTGTGACCCACGTCCCCTTCTTCAGGTATCGCATCGCTTCTCCCACACCAGTTGCAAGCCCGCCGCCAGCTCTGAACTTTGGGGCTGATAAAGGTGCCGCAGTGATGCAGAGGAGAGAGGGAGTGGATTTGAACTGGGAGCCACCACTGCACCTTTGACCCACGTCCCCCATCCTCAGGTATCACACCTCTTCCTCCACCCCAGTCTGCGACCCCGTCGCTAGCTCTGAACTTTGGGTTTAGCAAAGGTGCCTCGGAGACGCAGTGGACAGAGTGAGCAGATTTGAACTGGGACCCACTGCTACACCTTTGACCCCCATCCCCCATCTTCCTTTATCACATCGCTTCTTCCGCCCCAGTCTTCGGTTCCACCACCAGCTCTGAACTTTGGGGATGGCAAAGGTGCCACACAGATGCACTGTACAGAGGGAGTGGATTTGAACTGGCACCCACCCCTGCACCTTTGATCCACGTCCCCTGTATTCAGGTATCTCATTGCTTCCCCCTTCCGAGTCCACGACCCCATTGCCAGCTTTAAACTTTGGGGTTGGCAAAGGTGGTGTGCTGATGCAGTGGACAGAGGGAGTGGATTTAAACTGGAACCCACACCTGCACCTTTGACCCAAGTCACTCGTCCTCAGGTATCACATCGCTTCCCCTGCCCCAGTCCGTGACCAAGATGCCAGCTCTGAACTTTGGGGTTGTCAAAAGTGCCTTGCAGTCGCAGTGGACAGAGGGAGTGAATTTGGACTGGGATCCACCTCTGAACCTTTGACCCATGTCCCCCATCTTCAGGTATTGCATCGCTTCTCCCACCCCAGTCCGCAGTTGCGCTCCCAGCTCTGAAATTTGGAGCTGGCAAAGGAGCTGCACAGACGCAGTGGACAGGGGGAGTGGATTTGAACTGGGACCCATCACTGCACATTTGACCTACGTCCCCCGTCTTCAGGTATTGCATCACTTCCCCCTAACCAGTCCACGACCCTCCCACCATCTCTGAACTTTGGGGTTGGCAATGGTGTCTCGCAGACACAGTGGACAGATGGAAGAGATTTGTACTGGTAACCATCGCTGCACCTTTGACCCACGTCCCCCGTCTCTTAGGTATCTCATCACTTCTCCTGTTCCAGTCCGTGACCCCACCGCCAGCTCGGCAGTTTGTGTTGAGCAATAGTGCCGCGCAGACGCAGTGGACATAGGGAGGGGATTTGAAGTGTGACTCACCCTTGCACTTTTGACCCACGTCCCTCTTCTTCAGGTATCGCATCGCTTCTCTGGCTCCAGTCCGCGACCCCGCCGCCATCTCTGAACTTTGGGGTTGGCAAAGGAGCCACAGTCACGCAGAGGACAGAGGGAGAGGATTTGAACTGGGAGCCACCCCTGCACCTTTGACTCACATCCCCCGTCTTCAAGTATCGCATCACTTATCTCGCCCCAGTCAGCGACCCTGCTGCCAGCGCTGAACTTTGGGGTTGGCAAAGGTGCTATGCATACGCAGTGGACAGAGAAAGTGGATTTGTACTGCAACGCACACCTGCACAATTGAACCACATGCCCCGTCTTTAGGTATCGTGTGGCTTCTCCCACCCCAGTCCGCGGCCCCCCACCTGTTCTGAACTTTGGGGCTGGCAAAGGTGCAGTGCAGACACACTGGACAGGGGGAGAGGATTTGAACTGGGACCCACCCCTGAACCTTTGACCCACATTCCACTTCTACAGGTATCACATCGCTTCTCCCATCCCATTCTGAACCCTGCCACAAGCTCTGAACTTTGGGGCTGATAAAGGTGCCGCTGTCACACAGAGGAGAGAGGGAGTGGATTTGGACTGGGACCCACCCTTGCACCTTTGACCCACGTCCCCCGTCTTCAGGTATCGCATCGCTTCTCCTGACCCAGTCCTTGGTTCTGCCACCAGCTCTGAACTTCGGGGATGGCAACAGTGCCACACAGAGGCAGTGGACAGAGGGAGTGGATTTGTACTGCGACCCACCCCTTCACGATTGACCCACGTCCCCATCTTCAGGTATGGCATCACTTATTTAACCCCAGTCTGCGACCCTGCCACCAGGTCTGAACTTTGGGGTTGGCAAAGGTGCCACGCAGACGCAGTGGACAGAGGGAGCATATTTGGACTGGGACCCACCCTTGCACCTTTGACCCACGTCCCCCGTCTTCAGGTATCGCCTCGCTTCTGCCAACCCAGTCCTCAGTTCCGTCACCATCTCTGAACTTTGGGGATGGCAAAGGTGCCGCGCAGACGCAGTGGACAGAGGGAGTGGATTTGTACTGGGACCCACCCCTGCGCCTTTCACCCACGTCCACCATCTTCAGTTATCGCATGGCTTCCCCTGCCCCAGTCCGTGACCATGCCACCAGCTATGAACTTTGGGGCTTGCAAAGGTCCCGCCCGGACGCATTGGACAGAGAGAGTGGATATGTACTGCGACCCACCCCTGCACCATTGACCCACGTCCCCCTTCTTCAGGTATCACATCGCTTCTCCCGCCCCAGTCCGTGACCCCACCATTAGCTCTGAAAATTGGGGTAGGCAATGGTGCCTCAGAGACGCAGTGGACAGAGGGAGTGGATTTGAACTGGCACCCACCCCTGCACATTTGACCCAAGTTCCCCATCTTTAGGTACCTCATCGCTTCCCTCGCCCCAGTCCACGACCCCATTGCCAGCTCTGAACTTTGAGGCTGGCAAATGTGGTGTGCTGACGCAGTGGACAGAGGGAGTGGATTTGAACTGGGAATCACCTTTCACCCATGTCGGCCATCTTCAGTTACGCATCGCTTGCACCACCCCAGTCAGTGAGCCTTCCACCAAATCTGAACTTTGGGGTTGGCAAAGGTGCAGCGCAGAAGCACTGGACAGAGAGAGTGGATTTGTACTGTGACCCACCCCTGCACCATTGACCCACGTCCCCCGTCTTCATGTATCACATTGCTTCTCCTGCCCCAGTCCGCGACCCTGCGCCAGCTCTGATCTTAGGTGCTGGCAAAATTGTTGCACACACACAGTGGACAGAGGGAGTGGATTTGAACTGGGACCGACCACTCTACTTTTGATGTGCGTCCCCCGTATTAAGGTATCTCACCGCTTCTACTGCTCCACTCTGAGACCCTGCCACCAACTAGAAAGTTTGGGTCTAGCAATGGTGCCGCTCAGACGCAGTGGACATAGGGAGTGGATTTGAACTGTGACTTACCCTTGCAAATTTGACCCACGTCCCCTGTCTTAGGGAACTCATCACTTCTCCCAACCCTATCCGCGACCCCGCCACCAGCTCTAAACTTTGGGGCTGGCAAAGGTGCCTCACACGCGCAGTGGACAGAGGGAGCGGATTTGAACTGGACCCACCCCTGCACCTTTGACCCACGTACCCCATCTTCAGGTATCGCATCGCTTCCGGACAAGAGGCTGGACCTCACAGTCAACACTCCCCCTCTCTTGGAGGAGATGACGACGATGAGTACGAGGTTTGGAGAGGCTCAACAATGCCACTTGAGTGCGAGATGCAAGATCCGCAGGCGGGCAAGGCAGTCAGTCCGTCCGCTGTCTGGAGCCGTGCACGCACCAGTCAAGAGCCAGACGCACACTGCTCAGGAGCTCGGCCAGGAGGCCTGAGAAAGTTGCCGTGGGCCACGCCCACTCTCCACCCATTGGCTGCGGCTCGGAGCACATGCTCCGAGGCCAGGCCTCCACCTCACTACCTCACCAGAGACTCACAGGTGCCCAGGGGAACAGAGAAAGCCATCAATATCACACCATTCACCCTGGAAGAGCTCCTTGGGGCCACTCCTTCACACATGTCTCTTATTACTTAATCTGCATAGAACTGACGTCCTCTTCTCTGGGACCCCTAGGGTCTGTTCAGAGACCCTGCTGGGAGAGGGATAAGGATAGAGAATAACCCTCCTGTGGGATACACACTGAAGCCTATTTCCTACCACAGAGTAGGATGAACGAGAGAAATCGTGGGGCTAGCTGGTTAGTTAGTGACTTAGTTTATTTCTTCAATGATTCTTTTAT
>NW_006400195.1:966649-968139 GCF_000299155.1 Elephantulus edwardii | reverse complement strand
TTGGCACGTAGTTCCTTGACGGGGCTCTGCACGCTTCCAGGTTGTCGGGACAGAGATTCCAGAGTCTCGCCAGCTCCGCGTTGCCCATGTGCCATTTCCGCGTACCTCCTGTCTCCAGGAAATCCTCCGGCGCCTTCTTCCTCTTCCCTCTGACCCCTGAAAGGTTTGGAGTCGGCGCTGCTTTCTTTCACAAAGCTGGGACAACCCGCCTTTTTCCAGCAGCTCCACTTGTCCTCGGTGCATAAGACGTGCTCCACCATCTCGGCAAAGCCCTCTCCATTCGGGCCGTTCACAGCCAGCAGGTGATAGACGGTTTCCGTGGTCTCTTCAATCCATCGTGCCTGGCAGGCGGTGAAGGTAGCGCTGGACCATTTGCCTTGCATCTGGCCCTTGACGTAGTGGAAGAAAATGAGATACTGCACCAGGATCTGTCGCCGAAAGTTACGATCCCTCAGTTGGCAAGCCATCAGCTTCTCACTGGTTAGAAACTTGCCTACATAGGCGCCTTCACCTGCCGCTTTCAAGACCTGGGCCTCGCTGCTTGAGGCCTGCTGGGTCCACGCCAACGTGTACCGCTTCAGAAGACCTAAGACGACTTGAGCATGGGCACGAAACCTCATCCAAGAATCCCCGGCCAAGCATTGCCCAGGGGTTCTGAAGTAATGCTGAAGTGACCAGAATTTGGCATACAGCTCGTGATCGATGGCCAGGGCGCCCGTGCTTGGGGCTTCCTCCTCTCCCGGGGCCCCTTCTTCTCCGTCCATGCCCGCTCGCTTGTCCTCGGCAGCCTTCACACCCACACTGCTCAGCCCTTCCTTGGGGTGGAACAGGGTGACATTGTTCACTTGAAAGCCACTCTGCAGGTTAAGGCCTGATCTCTCACACAAGGGGAGAAGTCTGGCCAGAAAGAGGCGAATGCGTCCACGCAGGGCTGTGTGCCGACACGTGGACAGTCTGCTCAGGAGACCATTGCACATGCGCAGCAAGGCATTTCTTCCCACGGCCCACAGTCTCTCGGACTTCCAGGTAGCCATGTTGGATTCCACAAAGGCGAAGAGGGGGTCGCAGCGATCCAAAGGAAGACAATCGAAAGCGTCTGCCAACAAGACAAAAGTTGCGGAGTCGGTACACATCCCTTCCGTTACTCCCTCCAGAGCGAGAGAAACAAGAGCCACAACTCTGTCGCTCGCCTGAGGCCCTAGGGTCGTTTCTTGCAAGAGAGTCCTCCGCAAAGCTTGCTCCAGAGCGCCTTGTTTGTCCTGCTCGCAGCCAGCCAGTCTGCTGAAGGTCCTTACCAGCGGCTGCAGCATGCGGTGACTCAAGGCTTGGCTGATACAGTCAGACCACGGGCACTTTGCTTCAGACATCCTCGAGGGCTGCGGCCTCTCACACATCTTCTCAGCATGTTGTTATATATGCGAGTATGTTGTTGTATGTGGATATGTTGTTATGTATGTGGTTATGTTGTTATATGTTGTTGTTATTGTTAT
>NW_006400195.1:957621-965346 GCF_000299155.1 Elephantulus edwardii | reverse complement strand
GTAGTTTCCACATTCGGTTGGGTCACCTTTCTTTGGGATAGGAACAAATCTCGATCTCTTCCAGTCAGTTGGCCAAGTGGTCATTCTCCAGATTTTTTGGCACAACTTGGTGAGCACATCCAGGGCAGCATCTGTTAGCTGAAATATGTCAATTGGTATACCATCTATTCCTGGAGCCTTGTGGATATATTGTTATATATGTGGATATGTTGTTATATATGTGGGTATGTTTTTATATATGTGAGTATGTTTTTATATTTGGATATGTTGTTGTATATGTTGATATGTTGTTGTATGTGTTGATGTGTTGGTATATTTGTGGATATGTTCTTATAAATCTGGGCACGTTGTTATATATGTGAGTATGTCGTTACATGTGGATATGTTGTTGTATATGTGAGTATGATGTTATAAGTGGATATGTGGTTATATATGTGGGTATGTTGTTATATATGTGAGTATGCTGTTATATTTGGATATGTTGCTGTATATGTGGGTATGTTGTTATATATGTGAGTATGTTGTTTTATGTGGATATGTTGTTATATATGTGGGTATGTTGTTATATATGTATGTTGTTATATGTGGATAGGTTGACCCCTGCACCTTTGACCCACGTCCGCCGTCTTCAGGTACCTCATCGCTTTTCCTGCTCGAGAAAGGGACCCCGCTACCAGCTGAGAACTTCTGAGCTGGCAAAGGTGCTGTGCAGATGCAGTGGACAGAGGGAGGGGATTTGAAGTGGGACCCACCCCTGCACCTTTGATCTACGTCCCCCATCTTGAGGTATCGCATCGCTTCTCCCACTCCAGTCCGCAGTTCTGCCACCAGGTTTGAACTTTGGGCATGGCAAAAGTGCCGTGCAGACGCACTGGACAGAGGGAGTGGATTTGAACTGGGACCCACCCCTGCACCCACCTTTGAACCAAGTCCCCTGTCCTCACGTATCACATCACTTTCCCTGCCCCAGTTGCGACCCCGATACCAGCTCTGAACTTTGGGGTTGGCATAGGTGCCTGGCAGTCGCAGCAGACAGAGGGAGCGGATTTGGACTGGGAACCACCCCTGCACCTTTGACTCACGTCCCCCGTCTTCAGGTATCACATCGCTTCTCCTGCCCTAGTCCGCAGTTGCCCTGCCAGCTCTGAACTTTGGAGTTGGTAAAGGTGCTGGGCAGACGCAGTGGACAGAGGGAATGGATTTGAACTGGGACCCACCCCTGCACCTTTGACCCACGTCCCCCGTATTCAGGTATCTCATCTCTTTTCCCGCTCCAGTCCACGACCCCGCTGCCAGCTGTGAACTTTGGACGTGGCAAAGGTGCTGTGCAGACACAGTGTACAGAGGAAGGTGATTTGAACTGGGACCCACCCCTCCACCTTTGACCCACGTCCCCCGTATTCAGGTATCTCATCTCTTTTCCCTCTCCAGTCCGCGACCCCGCTGTCAGCTAGAAAGTTTAGGTCTAGCAATAGTGCCGCGCAGCTGTAGTGGACATAGGGAGTGGATTTGAACTGTGACTCACTGCTGCACCTTTGACCCACATCTCCCGTCTTAAGGTATCCAATCGCTTCTCCCGCCCCAGTCCGCTACTCCGCCCCAGCTCTGAACATTGGGGCTGGGAAAGGTGCCTCGCAGACACATTGGACAGAGGGAGCGGATTTGGACTGTGACCCACCCCTGCGCCTTAGACCCATGTCGCCCGTCTTCAGGTATCGCATTGCTTCTCCCGCCCCAGTCCACGGTTCCGCCACCATCTCTGAACTTTGGGGATGACAATAGTGCTGTGCAAATGCAGTGGACAGAGGGAGTGGATTTATACTGGGACCCACCCCTGCAGCTTTGACTCAAGTCCCCCGTACTCAGGTATCACATCTCTTCCCCCGCACCAGTCTGTGACCCCGCTGCTAGCTCTGAACTTTGGGGTTGGCAAAGGTGCCTTGGAGACGCAGTGGACAGAGAGAATGGATTTGCACTGGGACCCACCCCTGCACCTTTGACCCATGTCCCCCATCTTCAGGTATCACATCGCTTTTTCCGCCCCAGTCTGTGGTTCCACCATCATCTCTGAACTTTGGGGATGGCAAAGGTGCCGTGCAGACCCAGCGGACAGAGGGAAAGGGGTTGTACTGCGACCCACTCATGCACCATTGACCCACGTACCCCGTCTTCAGGTATTGCATCACTTCTCCCGTCCCAGTCCGCGACCCCGTTGCCAGCTTTGAACTTTGGGACTGGCAAAGGTGGCACGCTGATGCAGTGGGCAGAGGGAGTGGATTTGAACTGGGAATCACACCTGCCCCTTTCACCCACGTCCGCCATCTTCAGTTATCGCATCACTTCCATGACTCCAGTCCGTGATGCTGCCACCATCTCAGCACTTTGGGGATGGCAAAGGTGACTCGCAGATGCAGTGGGCAGAGGGAGTGGATTTGAACTGGGACCCACCCCTGCACCTTTGACCCATGTCCCCCGTATTCAGGTATCTCATTGCTTCTCCTGCCCAGTCCGCGACCCTGCTGCCGCCTCTGAACTTTGGTGCTGGCAAAGGTGGCGTGCACACGCAGTGGACAGAGGGAGTGGATTTGAACTGGGACCCACCACTGCACCTTTAGTGCATGTCCCCCGTATTCAGGTACCTCATCGCTTCTACCACTCCACTCTGCGACCCCGCTGCCACCTAGGAAGTTTGGGTCTACCAATGGTGCCGCCCAGATGTAGTGGACATAGGGAGTGGATTTGAACTGTGACTCACCGCTGCACCTTTGATCCATGTCACCCGTCTTCAGGTATCGCATCGCTCCTCCTGCCCCAGTCCATGACCCCACCGCCAGATATGAACTTTGGGGCTGGAAAATGTGCTCCGCACACGCCGTGGACAGAGGGAGTGGATTTGAACTGGGAGCCACCCCTGCACCTTTGACTCACCTCCCCCATCTTCAGGTATCGCATCGCTTGTCTCGACCCAGTCTGCGATCCCGCTGCCAGTGTTGAACTTGGGGTTGGCAAAGGTGCCACGCGGACGCAGTGGACAGAGGGAGTGGATTTGTACTGTGACCCACACATGCACCATCGACCCACGTCTCTCATCTTCACGTTTGCATCGCTTCTCCCGCCCCAGTCTTCGGTTCTGCCACCAGCTCTGAACTTCAGGGATGGCAAAGGGGCCACGCAGATGCACTGTACAGAGGGAGTGGATTTGTACTGAGACCCACCTCTGCACGATTGACCCACGTCCCCCATTTTCAGGTATCACATCGCTTCTCCCACTCCAGTCTGCGACCCTGCTGTCAGCTCTGGACTTTGGTGCTGGCAAAGGGGCCACACACATACAATGGACAGAGGGAGTGGATTTGAACTGGTACCCACCCCTGCACCTTTGATCCACATCCCCTGTATTCAGGTATCTCATCACTTCTCCTGCTCCACTCTGCGACCCCGCTGCCAGCTAGGAAGTTTGGGTCTAGCAATGGTACCACTCAAAGGCATTGGACATAGGGAGTGGGTTTGAACTGTGACTCACCCCTGCCTCTTTGACCCACGTCCCCTGTCTTCAGGTATCGCATCACTTCTCCTGCCGCAGTCCGTGACGTTGCCACCAGCTCTGAACTTTGGGGCTGGCAAAGGAGCCTCGCAGTCACGGTGGACAGAGGGAGCAGATTTGGACTTGGACCCACCCCTGGACCTTTGACCCACATCTCCCACCTTCAGGTATCGCATTGATTCTCCCACCAAAGTCCGCGGTTGCACCAACGGCTCTGAACTTTGGAGCTAGCAAAGGTGCTGCGCAGTCGCAGTGAACAGAGAGAGGGGATTTGAACTGGGACCCACCCCTGCACCTATGACCCACTTCCCCTGTCTTCAGGTATCGCATTGCTTCCCCCTCCCCAGATCGCGACCCTCCCACCAGCTCTGAACTTTGGGAATGGCAAAGGTGCCAGGCAGACGCAGTGGACAGAGGGACAGGATTTGAACTGGGACCCACCCATGCACCTTTGACCCACGTCCCCCATATTCAGGTATCTCATCGGTTTTCCCACTCCACGACTCGGCTGCTAGCTGTGAACTTTGTAGTTGGCAAAGGTGCTGCGCAAATGTAGTGGACAGAGGGAGGGGATTTGAACTGGGACTCACATTTTCACCTTTGACACACGTCCCACATGTTCAGTTATCACATCGCTTCCCCAGCGCCAGTCCGCGGTTCCGCCACCAGCTCTGAACTTAGGGGCTGGCAAAGGTGCCGTGGTGACACAGAGGACAGAGGAGTGGATTTCAACTAGGAGCCATCCCTGCACGTTTGCCCCACATCTCCCATCTTCAGGTATCGCATTGCTTCCCCCTCCCCAGATCGCGACCCTCCCACCAGCTCTGAACTTTGGGGTTGGCAAAGATGCCGTGCAAACCCAATGGACAGAGGGAATGGATTTGTACTGTGATCCACCCCTGCACCATTTACCGAAGTTCCCCGTCTTCAGGTATTGCATCGCTTCTCCCACCCCATTCTGCGACGCTGTCGCCAGCTCTGAACTTTGGAGCTGGCAAAGCTGCTGCGCAGACGCAGTGGACAGAGGGAGTGGATCTGAACTGTGACTCACCCCTGCTGCTTTGACTCACGTCACCCGTCTTCAGGTATTGCATCTATCTCCCGCCCCAGTCCGCGGTTCTGCCACCAGATCTGAACTTTGGGGATGGCAAAGGTGCTGTGCAGACACAGTGGACAGATGGAGTGGATTTGAACTGGGACCCACCACTGCACCTTTGACCCATGTCCCCCGTCTTCAGGTATCACATCGCTTCCCCTGCCCCAGTCGGAGTCCCTCCCACCAGCTCTGAACTTTAAGGTTGGCAAAGATGCCTCACAGACGCAGTGGGAAGAGGGAGCGGATTTGGACTGGTAACCCTACCGCTGCACCTTTGACCCACATTCCCGGCCATCAGGTATCATATCGCATCCCCCGCCCCAGTCCGCGACTCTGCCGCCAGCTCTGAACTTTGGGGCTGACAAAGGTGCCACGTACACGCAGTGGACAGAGGGTGTAGATTTGAACTGGGACCCACCGCTGCACATTTGATCCAAGTCCCCCAACCTCAGATACTGCATCACTTCTCCCACCCCAGTCCGTGACCCTGACGCCAGCTCTGAACTTTGGGTTTGGCAAAGGTGCCATGGTGATGCAGAACACAGAGGGAGTGAATTTGAACTTGGAGCCTCCCCTGCACCTTAGACCCACGTCTCCAATCTTCAGGTATCACATCGCTTATCTCGCCCCAGTCCACGACCCTGCCACCAACTCTGAACTTTGGGGTTGGCAAAGGTGCAGCGCAGACGCATTGGACAGAGAGTGGATTTGTACTGCGACCCACCTCTGCACCACTGACACATGTACCCCGTCATCAGGTATTGCATCGCTTCTCCTGCCCAAGTCTGCGACTCTGCCTCCAGCTCTGAACTTTGGTGCTGGCAAAGGTGCCATGCACACGCAGTGGACAGAGGGTGTAGATTTGAACTGGGACCCAAAACTGCACCTTTGACCCACGTCCCCCATCTTAAGGTATCTCTTTGCTTCCCAAGCCCTAGTCCGTGACCCCGTTGCCAGCACTGAAATTTGGGGCTGGCAAAGGTGGCACGCTGACGCAGTGGAGAAAGGGAATTGATTTGAAGTGGGACCCACCACTGCACCTTTCACCCACGTCCCCTGTCTTCAGGTATCGCATCGCTTCTCCCACCCCAGTCCGCCCTGCTGCCAGGTCTGAACTTTGGGGATGGCAAAGGTGCTGCACACATGCAGTGTACAGAGGGAGTGGATTTGAACTGGGACCCACTCCTGCACCTTTGATCCACATCACCTGTATTCAGGTATCTTATCACTTCTCACACTCCACTCTGCGACTCCGCAGCCAGCTAAGAAATTTGGGTCTAGCAATGGGGCTGCTCAGACACAGTGGACATAGGGAGTGGATTTGAACTGTGACTCAGCCCTGCACCTTTGACCCACGTCCACCATCTTCAGTTATCACAGCGCTTATCTTGCCGCAGTCCACTACCCTGCCACCAGCTCTGAACTTTGAGGTTGGAAAAGGTGCTGCGCAGAAGCATTGGACAGAGAGAGTGGATATGTACTGCGACCCACCCCTGCACCACTGACCCATGTCCCCCATCTTCAGGTATCACATCGCTTCTCCCACCACAGTCCGTGGTTGCACCACCAGCTCTGAACTTTGGAGCTGGCAAAGGTGCTGAGCAGACGCAGTGGACAGAGGGTGTGGATTTGAACTGGGACAAAGCACCACACCTTTGTCCCACAACCTGCGTCTTCAGGTATCGAATAACTTCTCCTGCCCCAGTCGGTGTTTCTGCCACCAGCTCTGAACTTTGAGGATGGCAATGGTGCCACGCAGACGCAGAGGACAGAGGGAGTGGATTTGAACTGGGACCCAGCCCTGCATCTTCGACCCACCTCCACCATCTTCAGTTACCGAATCCCTTCCTCCGCCCCAGTCCACGACCCTCCCGCCAGCTCTGGACTTTGGGGTTGGCAAAGATGCCACTCAAACCCAGTGGAGAGAGGGAGTGGATTTATACTGCAACCCACCACAGCACCATTGACCCACGTCCCCCGTCTTCAGGTATCGCATTGCTTCTCCCACCTCAGTCCACGACTCTACCGCCAGCTCTGAACTTTGGGGCTGGCAAAGGTGCCACACACACGCAGTGGACAGAGGCAGAGGGAATGGATTAGAACTGAGACCCACCCATTCACCTTTGACCCATGTCTCCCGTCTTCAGGAATCGCATCGCTTCCCCCGCCCCAGTCCGCGATCCCACCGCCTCCTGTGAACTTTGAAGCTGGCAAAGGTGCTGTGCAGATGCAGTGAACCGAGGGAGTCGATTTGAACTGAGACCCAACCCTGCATCTTTGACCCATGTTCCCCGCGTTCGGGTATCGCATCGCTTCTCCTGACCCATTCCGCAATTCCGCCACCAGCTCTGTACTTTGGGGATGGCAAAGATGCCGCGCTAACACAGTGGACAGAGGGAGTGGATTTGTACTGCGACCCACCTCTGCTCCATTGACCAAAGTCTTTGGTATTCAGGTTTCGCAGCGATCTCACGACCCAGTCCGCGGTTCTGCCACCATGTCTGAACTTTGGGGATGGCAAAGGTGCCGCACAAATGCAGTGGATAGGGAGTGGATTTGAACTGGGACCCACCCCTGTACCTTTGACCCACTTTCCCTGAGTTCAGGTATCGCATCACTTCTCCCTCCCCGTCCACGATTCTGCCACCAGCTCTGAACTTTGGGGATGGCAAAGATGCCACGCAAACCCAGTTGACAGAGGGAGTGGATTTGTACTGCGACCCACCTCTGCACCATTGACCCACGACCCCCATATTCTTGTATCTTATCTCTTCTCCCACTCCTGTCTGCGACCCCACCACCAGCTAGGAAGTTTGGGTCTAGCAATGGTGCCGTGCAGACGCACTGGACATGTTGTTGTTGTTGTAGTTATGTGCCGTCGAGTCATTTCTGACTCATAGCGACCCTATGCACAACAGCCCTAAACCCTGCTCTATCCTGCGCCAACCGCACCGCCTCAGACACACCCATCCCAATTACTCCAGTCACCGAATCAATCCATCTCATAAAGGGTCTTCCCCTCCTGCGTTGTCCCTCAACCCTCCCAAGCATGATGTCCCTCCCCAAGGACCCGTCCCTCCTGGCA
>NW_006400195.1:945444-950600 GCF_000299155.1 Elephantulus edwardii | reverse complement strand
CTTGTTATGCATCAGAGAGTTGGACAATGACTAGGGAGGACAGAAGGAGAGTGGATGCTTTTGAGCTGTGGTGCTGGAGAAGGGTACTGAATAGGATAGAGCAGGGTTTAGAGCTGTTGTGCATACGGAAACGACTCGATGGCACATAACAACAACAACAACACAGATAAACCTCTTCCATATACTGGAAAGTATGATAAATTTAATGCAAAACACCTTGATGGTTTTTGGGATATGTTTTTCAAAAGGTTTGAAAGTGACCAGAAGGAAGATGTTATGAATGGTATATGTGGTCAAATAAATCATGAAACCTGAGATTGGAATGATGTATTTAGGCACTATTATGACCCAAAACATCCTTTGTATGAACCTAAACCCCCTTATTGTGATAGTGATCACAGATCACTGGAATAATGGAAATTGTAAAAGTGTTATCATTTGAATGGAAATAAATAATATTGTAAATTCAGCTAAAAATGTAAAATGTATTAGCTTAAATTTAAAATGTAACTTTTTTACTTTGGAACTTTATAACCCAAGCAGGTTGAAGAACAGGTTTAAAAACAGGCTTAAAATAAAAAAAATGTTTTAGCAAAATCCATTGTCTAACAAGCTCTCCAGTTACCAAAGAACCATGACCATTAAAAATAGCCTTTCATGCTCTTCAAGGAACCATAATCATAAAGAATAGTTGTGTGCAAGAAAATAATGTAAACTTTATTCTTACATTTGTTGTTTTTCTGGCTGTTGATTAAGCACTGAATTGTAAAGATTCAATAGAAATGTATTATGCTAAATGTAATAAGGAAGAAAAGGAAAGGGAAAGGGAAAAGGAATAGGAGGAAAGGAAGAAAGAAGGAGAATTAAAAGGACTTAGATTTAAAATCATCAAGATCACTTGACTGTCTTGTGTTCTTTCATCGTCCCTTCGCAGATCTTCTACCCACCTTCGTGTTCCTTCCTCGAGACCCTAAACCTGAGGCTTACAAACTTCTCCCGACTGAAGCAGCCCTTGGCACCGAGCCTTGCCCCGTGGCCCTTGCCCTGAAGCACTTTCCCTGCAGCCCTTGACGGGCTGTGCCCTGCAGCCCTTGCCCTGAAGCTCTTGCCCTGCAACCCTTGCCTTTAGGTCCTTGCCGAGGAGCCCTTGTCCTGAGTCCCTTGCCCTGAGGCCCTTGTCCTGAGGCCCTTGCCCTGAGGCCCTTGTCCTGAGGCCCTTGCCCTTCATCCCTTGCCCTGAGGCCCTTTCCCTGAGGCACTTGCCCTGCAACGTTTGTCTTGAGGCCCTTGACCTGAGGCCCTGGCCCTGAGGCCGTTGTCCTTCTACCATTACCCTGTGGCCTGTGCCCCAAGGCCCTTGCCTGCAACCCTTGCCCTGCAGCCCTTGCCTGAGGACCTTGCCCTGAGGACCTTGCACTGCAGTCCTTACACTGCGGCCATTGCCCTGTGGCCTTTGCCCTGCGGCCTTTGCTGTGCAGCCCATAACCTGCAGCTCTTTCCCAGTAGCCATTACCGTGCTCCTACACCAACTCCAAGGGAGTCTGCGTTACAAAATCACCCGATTCAGGCGAAAACTTCAAGGAAGTCAGCCTCTCGGAACGTGTGCTTTCTCCATGATTGTTCTTGGCCTTTCTGTAATTACTCTTCTATTTTCTCTTAGTGTTTTCCATGTGGGACAGGGAAAAAAGACTGTGTTCTTTACACAAAGTGTTACTACTAAAAGTTTGTTAGATGTTCCCAGAAAGAACTAAATGGAGGTGACGACTTTGATACGCAAACATTACCTCCTGTTCTTTAGCATTACTAAAAGTTCTCAAAAATAATATGATTTTAAGGGAATCCATGGATGCATTATAACAAAAAGAATTAATGGTGGAAATCCTAGAGATGACCACTCCAGAGATTCCTAGATTTCTAGCGTTTATAAGCACTCCTTCATAGGAAAAACCCAAACCCTTGCCCCAAACCATGAGAACACCAGGTGGAAGAATTCTTTATCTGTTAGGTAATTGCTGTTTGTGGCAGCCCCCTATTGGGAGAGGCCCTTACAGAATTCCAGAGCCTACAGATAAACCTCTTCCATATACTGGAAAGTATGATGAATTTAATGCAAAACACCCTGATGGTTTTTGAGATATGCTTTTCAAAATATTTGAAAGTGACCAGAGGGCAGAGGTTATGAAAGGTATAAGTGGTAAAATAAATCATGAAACATGAGATTGGGATGTTGAATTTAGGCACTATTATGACCCAAAACATCCTCTGTATGAACCTACTCCCCCTTATTGACATAGTGATCACCTCTGGAATAATGGAAACTGTAAAAAGTGTCTTTTGAATGGAAATAAATAGTATTGTAAATTCAGCTAAAAATGTAAAATGTATTAGCTTAAATTTAAAATGTGACTTTTTTACTTTGTACTTTGCAACCTAAGCAGGTTGAAGAATAGGTTTAAGAAGAGCTTTAAAAAAATATTTAACCGAAAGCCATTGTCTACCAAGCTCTCCAATTACCAGAGGACCATGATCATAAAAAATAGCCTTTCATGCTACCCAAAGAACCATAATCATAAAGAATAGCTGTGTGCAAGAAAAGAATGTAAACTTTTTTCTAACTTTTGTTGTTTCTCTGGCTGTTGATTAAGCCCTTAACTGTAAAGATGGAATATGAATGTATTATGCTAAATTTAAAAAGCAGGAAAAGAAAAGTGAAAAAGAAAAGGAAGAGAAGGAAATGAATAAAGAAGAAGGACAATTAGAACGACTTAGAATTAAAATTATCAAGATCACTTGACTGTTTTTCTTGTGTTTTTTCATCTTCCCTTCGCGGAACTTCTACACACCTTCGTGTTCCCTCTTCAAGACCCTAGACCTCAGACTTACAAGCCCCTCCCAACTGAAGCAGCCCACGGCACCGTGCCTTGCCCTGTGGCCCTTGTCCTGCAGCCCTTACCCTGCAGCCATTGCCCTGCAGCTCTTGCCCTGAAGCCATTGCCCTGCAACCCTTGCCTTGAGGCCCTTGCCCAGGATCCCTTGCCCTGCAGCCCTTGCCCTGAGGTTCTTGCCCTGAGGCACTTGCCCTGAGGCCCTTGATCTGAGGCCCTTACCCTGCAGCCCCTGCACTGTGCCCTTTGCCCTGAGGCCCATGCGCAGCAGCCCTTGACCTGCAGCACTTGCTCTGAGGCACTTGCCCTGAGGCCCTTGCCCTGACGCACCTGCTCTGCGGCCCTTCCTCTGTGGCCATTGCCCTGTGTGTGGCCTGTGCTCTGAGGCCCTTGCCGTGCAGCCTGTACCCTGCAGCCCTTGCCCAGCAGCCCTTACCGTGCTGCTACACCAACTCCAAGGGAGTCTGCATGACAAAATCACCCGATTCAGGCGAACAGTGTCTCGGAACGTGTGCTTTCTCCATGATTGTTCTTGGCCTTTCTGTAATTTCTCTTCTATTGTCTCTTTGTGTTTTCTATGTGGGACAGGGAAAAAAGGCTGTGTTCCTTACTCAAAGTGTTACTACTAAAAGTTTGTTAGATGTTCCCAGAAAGAACTAAATGGAGGTGACGCCTTTGATACACAAACATTACCTCCAGTTCTTTTAGCATTACTAAAAGTTCTCAAAAATAATATGATTTTAAGGGAATTCATGGATGCATTATAACAAAAAGAATTAATGGCGGAAATCCTAGAGATGACCACTCCAGAGATTCCTAGATTTCTAGCACTTATAAAAACTGCTACAAAGGAAAAACCAGGTGGAAGTTGGAAGAATTGTTTATCTGTTATGTAATGGTTGTTTGTGGCAGCCCCCTATTGGGAGAGACCCTTACAGAATTCCAGAGCCTACAGATAAACCTCTTACATATACTGGAAAATATGATGAATTTAATGCAAAACACCTTGATGCTTTTTGGGATATGTTTTTCAAAAGGTTTGAAAATGACCAGAGGGCAGAGGTTATGAAAGGTATAATTGGTAAAATAAATCATGAAATATGAGATTGGAATGATGAAATTAGGCAATATTATGACCCAAGACATCCTTTGTATGAACCTAAACACCCTTATTGACATAGTGATCACCCCTGGAATAATGGAAACTGTAAAAGTGTCTTTTGAATGGAAAGAAATAATATTGTAAATTCAGCTAAAATGTAAAATGTATCAGCTTAAATTTAAAATGTAACTTTTGTACTTTGTTACTTTGTAACCCAAGCAGGTTGAAAAACAGGTTTATAAACAGGTTTAAAAAATATTTAAGCGAAAAGTCATTGTCTACCAAGCTCTCCAATTACCAAAGAACCATGACCATAAAAAATAGCCTTTCATGCTCTCCAAGGAACCATAATCATAAAGAATAGCTGTGTGCAAGAAAATAATGTAAACTTTATTCTAACTTTTGTTGTTTTTCTGGCTGTTGATTAAGCCCTTAATTGCAAAGATGGAATATAATTGTATTATGCTACATATAATAAGCAGTAAAAGGAAAGGGAAAGGGAAAAGGAAAAGACGGAAAGAAAGAAAGAAAAGAAGAAGGAGAACTAGAATGACTTAGAATTAAAATCATCAAGATCACTTGACTGTTTGTCTTGTGTTCTTTCATTGTCCCTTCGCCGAACTTGTCCCCACCTTCGTGTTCCCTCTTCAAGACCCTAGACCTCAGGCTTATAAGACCCTCCCGACTGGAGAAGCCCGCGTCTCCGTGCCTTGCCCTGTGGCCCTTGCCCTGCATCACTTGCCGTGCAGGCCTTGACGTGCCCTGCCCTGCATCCCTTGCCTTGAGGCCCTTGCCCTGAGGCCCTTGCCCAGCACCCTTGCCCTGCACCTCTTGCCCTGATGCCCTTGCCCTGCAACCCTTGCCTTGAGGCCCTTGCCCTGAGGCCCTTGCCCAGGAGCCCTTGCCCGGCACCCCTTGCCCTGCAGCTCTTGCCCTGATTCCCTTGCAGTTGAGGCACTTGGCCTGAGACCCATGACCTGAGGCCCTTACCCTGCAGCCCCTGCACTGTGGCCTTTGCCCTGTGGCCTTTACGCTGAGGCCCATGCCCAGCATCCCTTGCCCTGCAGCTCTTGCCCTGATTCCCTTGCAGTGAGGCACTTGGCCTGAGACCCTTGACCTGAAGCCCTTGACCTGAGGCCCTTACCCTGTGGCGTTTGCACTGAAGCCCA
>NW_006400195.1:929739-936517 GCF_000299155.1 Elephantulus edwardii | reverse complement strand
TTTGATTTCCTGACTGCTGGTGCCAAGAGTGTTGACTGTGGAGCCGAGCAAACTGAAGCTGTGAACAATCTCAATCTCTTCGTCATCCATCCTGACACTGCCAATTGGTCCAGTGGTGAGAATGTTTGGAAGTGGATTTTAACTGTGACTCACCACTGCACCTTTGACCCACGTCCCCCGTCTTCACGTATCTTATCGCTTCTCCCGCCCCAGTCCGCGGTTGTGCCACCAGCTCTGAACTTTGGGGATGGCAAAGGTGCCATGCAGACGCAGTGGACAGATGGATTGGATTTGAACTGGGACCCACCCGTTCACCTTTGACCCATGTCCCCCGTCTTTAGGTATCGCATCACTTCCCCAGCCCCAGTCCTCGAACCCGCCACAAGCTGTGAACGTTGGAGCTGGCAAAAGTGCTGTGCAGACGCAGTGGACAGAGGGAGGGGATTTGAACTGTGTCCCACCCCTGCACCTTTGAACCACGTCCCATATCTTCAGTTATTGCATCGCTTCCCCCGCCCCAGTCCGCGACCCCGATGCCAGCTCTGAACTTCGGGGTTGGCAATGGTGCCTCGCAGTCGCAGTGGACAGAGGGAGCAGATTTGGACTGGGACCCACCCATGGACCTTTGACCCACATCCCCCGTCTTCGGGTATCGCTTCGCTTCTCCTGCTAAAGTCCGCGGTTGCGCCGCCAGCTCTGAACTTTGGAGCAGGCAAATGTGCTGCGCAGATGCATTGGAAAGAGGGAGGGGATTTGAACTGGGACCCACCCCTGCACTTTGAACGACGGCACCTGTCTTCAGGTACCTAATCGCTTTTGCGGCTTGAGTCCGCGACCCCACCTCCAGCTGTGAACTTTGGAGCTGGCAAAGGTGCTGCACAGACTCAGTGGAAAAAGGGAGGGATTTTGAACTGGGACCCACCCCTACACCTTTGACCCACGTTCCCCACCTTCAGGTATCGTATCGCTTCTCCTGACCGAGTCCGCGATTCCGCCACTAGCTCTGAACTTTGGGGATGGCAAAGATGCCCCACAAACCCAGTGCACAGAGGGAGTGGATTTGAAATTGATGCACCCCTGCACCACTGACTCACTACCCCCATCTTCAGGTATCGCATCGCTTCTCCCGCCCCAGTCTTCGGTTCCACCACCAGCTCTGAACTTTGGGGATGGCAAAGGTGCTGCGCAGTCGCAGTGGACAGAGGGAATGGATTTGAAATGTGACCCACCCCTGCACCTTTGACCCACATTCCCCGCATTCAGGTATCGCATCGCTTCTCCCGCCCCAGGCCATGATTCTGCCACCAGCTCTGAACTTTGGGGATGGCAAAGATGCAGCACGAACCCAGTGCACAGAGGGAGTGGAATTAAACTTGACCCACTCCAGCACCACTGACCCACGTTTACTTTGTAACTTTGTAACCCAAGCAGGTTGAAGAACAGGTTTAAAAACAGGCTCAAAAAAGTTTAAGTGAAAAGCCATTGTCTACCAAGCTCTCCAGTTACCAAATAACCATGACCATAAAAAATAGCCTTTCATGCTCTCCAAGGAACCATAATCATAAAGAATAGGTGTGTGCAAGAAAATAATGTAAACTTTATTCTTACATTTGTTGTTTTTCTGGCTGTTGCCTAAGCCCTTAATTGTAAAGATGGAATACAAATGTATTACGCTAAATGTAATAAGGGAGAAAAGGAAAGGGAAAGGGAAAAGGAATAGGAGGAAAGGAAGAAAGAAGAAGGAGAATTAGAATGACATAGAATTAAAATCATCAAGATTACATGACTGTTTGTCTTGTGTTCCTTCATCGTCCCTTCGCAGAACTTCTACCCACCTTCATGTTCCTTCCTCGAGACCCTAAGCCTCAGGCTTACAAGCTTCTCCCGACTGAAGCAGCCCGTGAAACCGTGCCTTGCCCTGTGGCCCTTGCCCTGAAGCACTTGCCCTGAAGCCCTTGACGTGCTGTGCCCTGCAGCCCTTGCCCTGCAGTCCTGGACCTGCAACCCTTGCCTTGAGGCCCTTGCCCTTTAGCCCTTGCCCTGAGGCCCTTGTCCTGATGCCTGTGCCCTGATGCCCTTGCCCTGAGGCGCTTACCCTGCAGCCCCTGCACTGCGGCCTCTGCCCTGTGGCCTTTCCCCTGAGGCCCATACCCAGCAGCGCTTGCCCTGCAGCCCTTGCCCTGAGGCCCTTGCCCTAAGGCACTTGCCCTGCAACCCTTGCCTTGAGGCACTTGCCCTGAGGCCCTTGCCCTGAGGCCGTTACCCTGTGGTCATTGCGCTGTGGCCTGTGCCCTGAGGCCCTTGCCTGCAGCCCTTGCCCTGCAGTCCTTGCCCTGAGCACCTTGCCCTGACGACCTTGCCATGCGGCCATTGCCCTGTGGCCTTTGCCCTGCAGCCCATGCTGTGCAGCCCGTACCCTGCTGCCCTTGCCCAGCAGCCCTTACCGTGCTGCTACACCAACTCCAAGGGAGTCTGAATGACAAAATCACCCGATTGAGGTGAAAACTTCAAGGAAGTCAGCCTCTTGGAACGTGTGCTTTCTCCATGATTGCTCTTCGGCTTTCTGTAATTTCTCTTCTATTGTCTCTTTGTGTTTTCTATGTGGGACAGGGGAAAAAGGCTGTGTTCTTTACCAAAAGTGTTACTACTAAAAGTTTGTTAGATGTTCCCAGAAAGAACTAAAAGGAGGTGACAACTTTGATACGCAAACATTACCTCTGGTTCTTTTAGCATTACTAAAACGTCTCAAAAATAGTATTATTTTAAGGGAATCCACGGATGCATAAAATAAAATAGAATTAATGGTGGAAATCCTAGAGATGACCACTCCAGAGATTCCTAGATTTCTAGCGCTTATGAGAACTACTTCAAAGGAAAAACCCAAACCCTTGCCCCAAACCATGAGAACACCAGGTCTAAGAATTGTTTATCTGTTAGCTAATGGTTGTTTGTGGCAGCCCCCTATTGGGAGAGGGCCTTACAGAATTCCAGATCCTACAGATAAACCATACTGGAAAATATGATTAATTTAATGCAAACCACCCTGATGGTTTTTGGGATATGTTCTTCAAACGGTTTGAAAGTGACCAGAGAGCAGAGGTTATGAAAGGTATAAGTGGTAAAAAAATCATGAAACATGAGATTGGAATGATGAATTTAGGCACTATTATGACCCAAAATATCCTTTGTATGAACCTAAACCCCCTTATTGACATAGTGATCACCCGTAGAATAATGCAAACTGTAAAAGTGTCTTTTGAATGGAAAGAAATAATATTGTAAATTCAGCTAAAAATGTAAAATGTATTGGCTTAAATTTAAAATGTAACTTTTTTACTTTGTTACTTTGTAACCCAAGCAGGTTGAAGAATAGGTTTAAAAACAGGTTTAAAAGAAATGTTTAAGCGAAAAGCAATTGTCTAACAAGCTCTCCAATTACCGAAGAACCATGACCATAAAAAATAGCCTTTTATTCTCTCCAAGGAACCATAATCATAAAGAATAGCTGTGTGCAAGAAAATCATGTAAACTTTATTCTAACTTTTGTAGTTTTTCTGGCTGTTGATTAAGCCCTTAATTGTAAAGATGGAATAAAAATGTATTATGCTAAATATAATAAGCAGGGAAAGGAAAGGGAAAAGAAGGAAAGGAATAAAGAAGAAGGACAATTAGAATCACTTAGAATTAAAATCATCAAGATCACTTGACTGTTTGTCTTGTGTTCTTTCATCATCCTTTCGCGGAACTTCTACACACCTTCGTGTTCCCTCTTCGAGACCCTAGACCTCAGGCTTACAAGCCCGTCCCCACTGGTGCAGCCCGTGGCTCCGTGCCTTGCCCTGTGGTCCTTGTCCTGCAGCACTTGCCCTGCAGCCCTTGCCCTGAAGCCCTTGCCCTGCAACCCTTGCCTTGAGGCCCTTGGCCAGGAGCCCTTGCCCTTGCAGCCCTTGCCCTGAGGTTTTTGCCTTGAGGCACTTGCCTGAGGCCCTTGACCTGAGGCCCTTGCCCTGTATCCTTTGCCCTGAGGCCCTTGCCCTGTGGCCCTTGTCCTGCAACCCTGGTCTTGAGACCCTTGCCCAGGAGCCCTTACCCTGCAGCCGTTGCCCTGAGGTTCTTGCTCTGAGGCCCTTGACCTGAGGCCCTTACCCTGCAGCCCCTGCACTGTGGCCTTTGCCCTGTGGCCTTTGCCCTGCGACCCTTGCCGTGCAGCTCGTACCCTACAGCCCTTGCCCAGCATCCCATACCGTACTCCTACACCACCTCCAACGGAGTCTGCATGACAAAATCACCCGATTCAGGCAAAAATTTCAGGAAAGTCAGCCTCTCGGAACGTGTGCTTTCTCCATGATTGTTCTTGGCCTTTCTCTAATTTCTCTTCTATTGTTTCTTTGTGTTTTCTATGTGGGACAGGGGAAAAAGGATGTGATCTTTACGCAAAGTATTCCTACTAAAAGTTTGTTAGATGTTCACAGAAAGAACTAATGGAGGACTTTAATATGCAAATGTTACCTCCGATTTTTTTAGCATTACTAAAACTTCTCAAGAATAATATGATCTTAAGGGAATTCATGGATGCATTACAACAAAAAGAATTAATGGTGGAAATCCTAGAGATGACCACTCCAGACTTTCCAAGATTTCTAGCGCTTATAAGAACTACTTCAAAGGATAAAACCAAACATTTGCCCCCCACAATGAGAACACCAGGTGGAAGAATTCTTTATCTGTTAGGTAATGGTTGTTTGTGGGAGGCCCCTATTGGGAGAGGCCCTTACAGAATTCCAGAGCCTACAGATAAACCTCTTCCATATACTGTAAAGTATGATGAATTTAATGCAAAACACTCTGATGGTTTTTGGGATATGTTTTTCAAAAGGTTTGAAAGTGACCAGAGGGAAGATGTTATGAATGGTATATGTGGTCAAATAAATCATGAAACATGTGACTGGAATGATGTATTTTGGCACAATTATGACCCAAAACATCCTTTGTATGAACCTAAACCCCCTTATTGAGATAGTGATCACCCCTGGAATAATGGAAATTGTAAAAGTGTTGTCATTTGAATGGAAATAAATAATATTGTAAATTCAGCTAAAAATGTAAAATGTATTAGCTTAAATTTAAAATGTAACTTTTTTACTTTGGAACTTTGTAACCCAAGCAGGTTGAAGAACAGGTTTAAAAACAGGCTTAAAATTAAAAAAAAAAATGTTTTAGCGAAAAGCCATTGTCTAACAAGCTCTGCAGTTACCAAAGAACCATGACCATTAAAAATAGCCTTTCATGCTCTCCAAGGAACCATAATCATAAAGAATAGCTGTGTGCAAGAAAATAATGTAAACTTTATTCTTACATTTGTTGTTTTTCTGGCTGTTGATTAAGCCCTGAATTGTAAAGATTCAATAGAAATGTATTATGCTAAATGTAATAAGGAAGAAAAGGAAAGGGAAGGGGAAAAAGGAATAGGAGGAAAGGAAGAAAGAAGAAGGAGAATTAAAAGGACTTAGATTTAAAATCATCAAGATCACTTGACTGTTTGTCTTGTGTTCTTCCATCGTCCATTCGCAGAACTTCTACCCACATTCGTGTTCCTTCCTCGAGACACTAAACCTGAGGCTTACAAGCTTCTCCCGACTGAAGCAGCCCGTGGCACCGAGCCTTGCCCCATGGCCCTTGCCCTGAAGCACTTGCCCTGCAGCCCTTGACGTGCTGTGCCCTGAAGCTCTTGCCCTACAACCCTTGCCTTGAGGACCTTGTCGAGGAGCCCTAGCCCTGCAGCCCTTTCGGTGAGGCCTTTGTCCTGAGGCCCTTGCCCTGAGGCCCTTGTCCTGAAGCACTTTCCCTGAGGCACTTGTCCTGCAACCTTTGCCTTGATGCCCTTGCCCTGAGGCCCTTGCCCTGAGGCCATTGTCCTTCTTCCATTGCCCTGTGGCCTGTGCACTGAGGCCCTTGCCTGCAGACCTTGCCCTGCAGCCCTTGCCTGAGGACCTTGCCCTGAGGTCCTTGCACTGCCGTCCTTACACTGCGGCCATTGCCCTGTGGCCTTGGCCCTGCGGCCCTTGCCGGGCAGCCCGTACCCTGCAGCCATTGCCCGGCAACACATACCGTGCTGCTACACCAACTCCAAGGGAGTCTGCGTGACAAAATCACTCGATTGAGGCGAAAACTTCAAGGACATCAGCCTCTCAGAATGTGTGCTTTCTCCATGATTTTTCTTGGCCTTTCTGTAATTTCTCTTCTATTGTCTCTTTGTGTTCTCTGTGAGGGAAAGGGAAAAAAGGCTGTGTTCTTTACAAAAAGTGTTACTACTAAAAGTTTATTAGATGTTCCTAGAGAGAACAAAATGGAGGTGACGACTTTGAAACCCAAACATTACCTCCGGTTCTTTAGCATTACTAAAACTTCTCAAAATTGATATGATTTTAAGGGAATCCATGGATGCATTATAACAAAAAGAATTAATGGTGGAAATCCTAGAGATGACCACTCCAGAGATTCCTAGATTTCTAGAGTTTATAAGCACTCCTTCATAGGAAAAACCCAAACACTTGCCCCAAACCATGAGAAAACCACGTGAAAGAATTCTTTATCTATTAGGTAGTGGTTGTTTGTGGCAGGCCCCCTATTGGGAGAGACCATTACAGAATTCCAGATCCTACAGATAAACCTCTGTATCTGACAATTCCTTTCTATATAATGACTCAGTATATTCCTTCCATCTTCTTTTAATACTTCCTGGATCATTTAATATTCTGCCCAAAGCATCCTTGATTAC
>NW_006400195.1:920762-921634 GCF_000299155.1 Elephantulus edwardii | reverse complement strand
TGAGGCCCTTACCCTGCAGCCCCTGCACTGCGGCCGTTGCCCTGTGTCCTTTGCCCTGAGGTCCTTGCCCTGCAGCCCTTACCCTGAAGCCCTTGCCCTGCATCCCTTGCCCTGAGGTTCTTGACCTCAGGCACTTGACCTGAGGCTCTTGACATGAGGCCCTTACCCTGCAGCCCCTGCACTGCGGCCTTTGCCCTGTGGCATTTACGCTGACGCCCATGCTCAGCAGCCCTTGCCCTGCAGTCCTTGCCCTAAGGCCCTTGCCCTGAGGCACTTGCCCTGAGGGCCTTGTCCTGAGGCCCTTGCCCTGAGGCCCTTGTCTTGCGGACCTTGCCCTGCAGCCATTGCCCTGTGACCTCTGCCCTGAGTCCCTTGCCCTGTGGCCCTTGAACTGCGGCCATTGCCCTGTGGCCTTTGCCCTGCGGCCCTTGCCCTGCATCCCTTACCCTGAAGCCCTTGCCCTGCAACCCTTGTCTTGAGGCCCTTGCCTAGGAGACCTTGCCCTGCAGCCCTTGCCCTGAGGTTCTTGCCCTGAGGCACTTTCCCTGAGGCCCTTTCCCTGAGGCCCTGACCCTGTATCCCCTGCACTGTGGCCTTTACCCTGAGGCCAATGCCCAGGAGCCTTTGCCATGCAGTTCTTGCTCTGAGGCCCTAACCCTGAGTCACTTGCCCTGCGGCCATTGCCCTGTGTGTGGCCTGTGCCCTGAGGCCCTTGCCTGCAGCCCTTGCCCTGCAGTGTTTCCATACTTCATAGTTCTACCTAGGTTGCCCTTTTGTTCATCTGAGTGTGTTCTGTTGTGCATAGGGTTTTCAGAGGCCTGCTATTTCAGAAGTGGGTGGCCAATCCTTCTTCCTAGTCTGTCTTAATCTGA
>NW_006400195.1:891427-892005 GCF_000299155.1 Elephantulus edwardii | reverse complement strand
ATCCACCAAATGGCTCCAAGAGAGAAAGACAAGCAGACTCTTCCTGTTAGGAACTGATGCCCTTGAGCTGTGGTGTTGGAGAACAATACTGAATACCCTGTGGACTGGGAAAAGAACAAGTAGATATGTCTTGGTGAGGGTGCAACCAGAGAGCTCCTTTGAGGAAAAGATGATAAAGCTTCATCTTACCTACTTTGTGCATGTTGTTATGTAGTTTACAAATCACTTCTCAAGAAGAGCAGATGGTGGTGGTACAGCAGAATTTGAAATGGACAAGTTAGCCAACTCTCTTTCTTTCATTCATTGCTGTGAAGTCAGAACTGACTCATAATTAACCTTCCATTGGGTTTCCATGCTGTAAATCATTCAGGAGGATATTATCCATCATTCTCCTGCAGAGCCACTAGGGGATTTGAACCATCAAAGAAGTGGCCTTTTAGTGAGCAGCACACCGTCCTTTGTTAAACTAGTACAAATCTTCTTTGGTGGCATATCCATTCAAATATTTTGCCCAGTTGTTCTGTTTGTGGGGCTTGTTTTCTTATTATTGAGTTTAGAGAACTTTTTATATATTCTAG
>NW_006400195.1:886290-890331 GCF_000299155.1 Elephantulus edwardii | reverse complement strand
CTCCCTTAATAAGATCACTCTTACATGTTCACTTTAATTTTATTTCATCTGTCAAAACTCTTGAACTCATCGCTGTCTAGTCAGAATGATTCACAGCTGACCTTCCAGCAAGTTTCCAAGGTTATAAATCAGTAAGAAAGAGACTGTTCGTCTTTCTCCCTTGAAGTTGCTGGTGGACTCGAACAGCCAGTGAGGTGCTGCCTTTGGGTTAGCAGTGCAATTCCCTATAGACTAGGCCACTAGAGTGCCCTTGATTTTGTCTAGAAAATAATTGCAGCAAAGTATGAATCTGTATGATAATGATTTCTCGTAAACACAAGGCCCTCACAGGATGCTGCCCCTGAGACCAATCCTTGCACCACTCACGCTTCTGTGCATAAGACCCCAAAAGGAAGCCCACCACAAGGCTGAATCCTGCCCTAAACACTCTGAGCCAAGTGCATGCACAGTGCCTGGGCACTCTGCCTTTAATTAGCAGTCAATTACAACAGCATGTGCGTTGTGAAATTTTTAATTATGGCCACATTTTTACAAAGCTAACAACAAATGTTAAAAGAATTCAAAGTAAGGCACAGTAATGTTGGGGAATTTTTTTCCAGTTTAATCTCCTATTTAAGAGTATGGAAAACCAGTATATGTCCCTCCCCATCACCTAAAGCTGGAAGCAGAGAAACAGCATGCGGCTTGAAGGAGTTCAGCTTAAACAACAAATGCCTTCAATAAATGTCAATGTTTTTACTCCCACCAAAGAACATTCTCAGAGGTCTGGAGTCTGATGCCCCCAGCCAACAGAGACAAAAAAGAGATCTAGTCTTTCAAAGTAAAACCAGACAGCAGCACAAAAGAATCTGTGATGGAACACATACTCCTGCAAAGGCTTAACTGTCCTTTGCAGTGATCAGCTGGGATAGACTCAAAATCCAAGGCAGAAGGGAGGCTGTGGCGGCCTGCAGCAGATCAAGGGCCTGGCTGAAGTTGCCTGGCAGCAGAGAGCTGGGAACGTTGGAAGGAGAAGAGCGCTCTATTCCACCACATTCACAGTTGAGGGGCCAACAAATTTCCTCTCCTAGCAAATGAGATTATTCTGCTTCTTTAATATTTTGTTTAAAAGGCAAAAGTAAATAAAAAACACGAACATGTCAGTTCTGGGGACCACAACTCCCTCCTTTAGATAGACTGAGCTCTATAATATGCTGTACATATAACTGCTTCAAAGGTGTATCTATAGTGTGTACACCTATACAACAGAACACTCTGCAAACATTGAAAACACTGGCTCTCAATGTTAGTACTGTGGGTATTTTGTGAAGATAACTTCTTTGTCATGCAGGCCTGTCTCACTCATTCCTAGGTGTTTAGCATCCCCATTCTGTGCCCACTAAATGCCAGTAGGACTTCTTTCTCATCATTACCAATGCAAACCACCACCACACCGTTCCAGATGGCAGTCTGGGTGTAGTGGTGATGGTATATGGAAGTTCTACCAAGATGTGTTTTGGGAGTTTTCTTCCAGTTAAACTGCAAAACTTAAAACAAAGATTCTTACCACTGGGACGATTGGCAGCATCATGATAGATGGTGAAGAGATTGAGATTGTTGAGAGCTTCAGTTTGCTTGGATCTACAATCAACACTTTTGGTAGCAGCAGCCAGGAAATTAAAAGACTAATTGCATTGGGAAAGTCTGCTGTTAGAGACCTCTCCAAAGTACTGAAGAGCAATGATGCCGGTCTAGAGAGTAAGGTGTGTCTGATACAGTCCATGGTCTTTGCAGTTACTTGCTATGCATCAGAGCTGGACAGTGACTAGGGATGATAGGAGGAAAGTTGATGCCTTTGAGCTGTGGTGCTGGAGAAGAGAATATACCATGAACTGTTAGGAGAACAAACAAGTTCATCCTGGAGAAGGTGAAACCAGACTGCTCCTTGGAGGCAAGGATTCTGAAGCTTCGTCTGACCTACTTTGGACATGTAACAAGGAGGGGATGTCATGCTTGGGAGGGTGGAGGGATGGTGCAGGAGAGGAAGACCCTCAATGAGATGGATTGATTCCCTCACTGCAGTAATGGGGATCGGTGTGTCAGAGACAATAAGATTGGCATGAGATAGAGCAGGGTTTAGGGCTGTTGTACATTGGGTCACTATGAGTTGCTGCGACTCAACAGCACATAGCAACAACAACAACAACAACAACTATGTTTTTATTCCTCCACTTACACACTTCTTTTCCTTTATAACTGAAATATAACATGTACTATAAAGTGCTCAAACCTTGAGTGTCCATAACTCAATGCATTTTTATAATTATATAGCTGTGAACTAACCTCTCATTTCCAGCATCATGGAATACCCACATCATGGCCTCTCCTGGTTGTCATCCCCCAAAGACAACCCCTGTTCTTACTTCTATCACCATAGATAGTTTTGCATGCATATAAATGTAAGTAATATAAATGGAATTATATCTTCTATTTTGTGTCTGGCTTCAATTATGCAACAGTCTGTCAACACTATAGTGTTGCATGTAGCAATATCTTTCCTTGACCCTCACTTTCTTTGTTTAAAAACTCTTAAGCATAGGAAAGTACTTAGATGTGTATATCAAACTGTTAAAAGGATGGCAATTTCTGAAAAAGATAATGGAGTCAGAAGAAAAATGAGTGGGTCCACTGCTTTCAAATTTTTATGTTTCTGCTTGATTTACCCCCCCTTTTTATAGCCAATGGTGATATTTCACACATTCAGGGTTTGCGGGGTGGTGGTAAATATCTGTTTGATAATTTTTCTATGTATACACAATAACCAGGCTTTACCTTCATGATTTCAAAAAGGACTTGTAAAAGTATCTTCACCAGATGACAATCTCAGCTCACTTGAAGCATCAACTGAGTTGTTTTAAAAAGGAACAGGTCAAGAAAAGTCAATCAGAATGTAAGCATTTTATTTTCTGCCTCAAGAAAGGGTAAGAAATCAGAGCTGTCAGTCAGTTCATCTATTTGGCAGGAAAATCCAGGTCTGAGTGGCTTTCTCATGCCTCACTTTCCTCCTTTACTTTGAGCAGCCAACATATAGAGGCTGTAGAATAACTTCATGGTTCCTTCCACCTCATCCTCAAGCTAGGATGCTGGTGGAACTATCACGATAAGAAACAGTTTAATAGTTACAAGCCTGTTGATAGCAAAGAACAAAATGTATCCCCAAACAGGCTCAAAGTACCATGGTCTTCATAGTGAATGGTAAAGGAGGAAGTTCTTGAATGAGTAAGAATGAGCTGAGCTCTAAGGAGGAATGCACAGTGGTCCTGTGCCAAGAGCTGCTGCCTGGGGGACATGTTGAAGCCTCAGATCCAAATGTTAGCCAAGGTTTTTCCAGTGAGAGAGGGTCAGTGACTCACTGTGGGCCTTTTGGACTTGGACTTGGCTGGCTCTTTAATAAACATGAGTCTTAAATTTGGATGAAGAAATCCTGCAGAGTAGGAAGAGAGAAGGTTCTGGAAAGAGGCAATGAGCAGAGAACAGTGCTGCCTCCCAAGGACTGTTTCCCAGCTTTCTTCACATTTTTAATACAGGAAAACACATTTTAAAGAGCATATATTTGCAACATCCCAAAGCTGGTGGCTTTCAACTTGAGGAAAGCTCCTCTGATCAAGTATGCACCCAACTGCTTAGCAGGACAGACGTGGAACAGATGATCCTACCCAAAGGGGTGTGTGTGTGTGTGTGTGTGTGTGTGTGTGTGTGTGTGTGTGTGTGTTTTGTGCTCAAGCTGGCAGTCTACACTGTCACCAGCAAATGCTTCAGGAAAATCCAGGTTACATTCCCATATGTCCTGACCCAAAATAAAAAACACAAGCCTTATTAAAAACAACACATAAGAAACACAAGCCTAATGAGATTCTCTGAGCAAACCATTTGGATTGGGACACACTTGATTCTTGGAATTGAATGTGCATTAGATTCACAGAGAGGGTTTTCTGAAGTGCAGATGCATGCATCCTCATCTCATCTCATCTCAGCTTCTCATTCAATGGATCTGGGCTGGAA
>NW_006400195.1:878484-885185 GCF_000299155.1 Elephantulus edwardii | reverse complement strand
TAGGTGTCATCAAGTCTATTACAACTCCTAGTGACCCTATGAACAACAGGATTCTCTATCCTGAGCCATTCTCAAGATCTCTGATATACTCAAGCTCTTTGTTACAGTCACTGTGTCAATCCTTCTTGCTGGGGTTCTTCCTCTACTTCTCTGACCTACCTTTCCAAGTATCATGCCATTTTCTAAAAACTGGCCCCTCCTGACAAAATGCCCAAAGTATGTGAGACAAAGTTTCACTTTCATTGCCTTTGAGGAGTAGGTACCTGGGCTGCACGCTGATTGACCAGGATACTGTGAATTACAGCATTTTGATCTAGAGTTCTGAGAATTCCCCTAGCTCCTGAATTGCGCCTCACAGAGGTAGCCTCTATTGGATTGAGAAAGGATGGATACAAGTACTAGGAGAAGCAGAATCCAGAGTTGGCCTTCAAAACCTACCCAAAATTTGCCAAAATTGGTTGTCCACAGAATCTCCTGGAGAATTTGATAAATAGCCCAGACCACAAAGTCAAGTACACTGTTGTGGAGCGTCAATTCCAACCCAGGAAATAAAATGAAATCCAGTTCTTAAAGACACACACATACACACACAAAACCAAAACAAGCACAAAAACAAAAAAAAACATACTCAAATCATTGCCACCTACACTGGACTTACAGTGACCCCACGTGTTACAGAACGGAACTGCTCCACAGAGTTTTCTTGATTGTGTTTTGATGGTAATGGATTGACAGATTTGGGTTTTTAAGGGGATGCCAGTGGTAGATTCAACCACCAACCTTTAGTTTAGCGGTCAGTTGCCAACAACCTGTGCTGTTGTTGTTACATTTTTGTTAACAATGCAACGCATTAAAATGAGGAGAGCCAAAAATGGGCTGTCTTCTGTTTTTATCTGATGAATGAGCTACGAATGGATTTTACCTATTTTTAATGGTTGGAAAGATCTTGGGTAGCACAAGCAGGCAGGAGAAGGATGGGCAATCTCCTCCTGTGTGAAAACCTGCTGGAGTGTCTGCTATGGGTCACTCCAACTCGAAGTACACAACAGGGAGCTCTGGTGACCTAGTGGTAAGGAGCTGCACTGCTAACCCAAAGGTAGGTAGTTGGAATCCACCAGCTTCTCCTTGGGAGAAAGATGGGTAGTGTCTGCTCATGCAATTACAGTGTCTCTGAAAACCTCCTGGACGGTCAGTTATAGCTCAGTTCTGATTCAACAGTATGTAATGTGTCCCCGCAGTTCCACGGGAGGAAGACTTTCCCATTTATATTTAGAGCCTCAGAAACCTGATGCAGGGTCACTATAGTCAGAATCAACTATATGATAGTGAGTTTTCATTTCAGCCCATTGATTATCGGTCCCCAAACCCATCAAATGTGAATATACAGGGGGTGGGTGCAAAGATAGCTCATTTTAAACAGCACCCCCCCAATCCTGTCCACATACAATTGCTGTGTTGAGACTCAGTGAACCACTGAACTTCCTGAGATGGTGGGACGTTCCCTTTCAGTGCTGGTAAAAGTTCACTCTTTCTGACTTGTGTAATTCAAGGGCTAACCAGAGAAGCCAGTGTGGTCTTCTGAATTCCCATTTGTCTCCGTGTCATTTATCTTCCAACAGTGCTGCCTCCTCCTGAGCATCAGCATAGCACTGAAGTCTAGTACACAGATGTGCTCTTGCTTTGTTTTTGTGGGTCAGTCAGTTCCTCCTCCAACCACATGAGTGTGGCTTTCTTCACAAGCTGAAATTAGTTACCAGGGCCATCTTAGCTACAGGGAAAAGTTGTGCTTTCTGGCTTCTGTAGATGAAGCCAGGCAGAGACTGCACTCCTGTAAGGAAGTGTTAAATGAAGATGAAGTTAAAGGCCTCTATCAGTACCTGAAGTCAATAAATCAAAAGATGTATTTCCCTGGGAAAGTCTGCTATCAGGAACCTCTCAAAAGTACTGAAGAGCAACGATGTGAGCTTAAAGATTAAGGTGCACCTGATTCAAGCCATGATCTTTTGAATCACCTGCTATGCATTTAAGAGCTGGACAATGAATAAGGATGACAGAGAAGGGTTGATGCCTTTGAGCTGTGGTATTGGAGAAGAGCACTGAATGACATGGACTGCCAAAAGAACAAACAGATATGTCTTGGAGAAAGTGCAGCCAGAGTGCCCTCTAAAAGCAAGGACACTTTGTCTCACATTCTTTGGGTGTAGTGTTAGGAAAGGCTCTTTCTTGGAAAAGAACATCATATTTGAAAGGAGGGTCAGTAAAAGAGAGGAAGACCCTTAACAAGATGGACTGACACCGTGGCTGCAGCAATGAGATTGTAAAGATGGCACAGGACAGGACATGGTTTAGATCTGTTGTGCATAGGGTCACTATGAGTCATACTTGACATGAGGGCATTTAACAAAAACAAGGAGTGGGTTTGTCTTTTAGTTGGAGAAAGGGCTATGCTTACTTATCTCAGGGATGTCAGGGAATTTAGGAAAGGAAGTCCAGAAGATTCTATGATGAATGCCAAGAGCAAGCAGGAAATGGGAGAGGGGAGAGGGAATGAGTCACTGTATGGCAGTTACTGTAAGGCAAGCCACTCTGTTTAGGCAAAAAAGCTAAAGTCTCTCATCTGGCCAGTATTTTTCAAGAGTCACCTCGTATAAGAATTGTGTTCACATGCAGATGCTGATTGAGCAGATCTGGAACAAGGCCTGAGATTCTTGCAAATTTTACATGCTCCTGGAGTCCCTGTTGTTGTTATTGTTATGTGCCATCAAGTCGACTGTCCCTAGATGATGCAAAAGGTGAGCGAACTCACCTCCATTAGCTCAAAGGTTAGAGGTTCAAGTCTATTTTGAGATGCCCTCAGAGGAAAAGTCTGACGATCTACGTCTGGAAAGCCAGTCGTTGAATGCCCAGTGGAATACAGCTCTACTTTGACACACATAGGGCCGTGACGGGTCTAATAGCAACAGTTCGGTTTTTTGGTTTTTTTGTTTGTTTGTTTTTTAACATGCTCCCTGGTTATATGCATGCTGCTAGGCCATGGGCCACAAAGCTTTATATTTTTATTTTTCCCCCTAATACTTTAAAATTATAAAGAAATATGAGTCCCATCTAGGGCTGAGTAGGACTGCTGCATATGGTAGATGGTTCAGAGTGTTCCCTACATTGTAGTCCCTACCACCATACCTGCCAATAGGGCAAGTGGGGTGCCAATGCCCTCCTGCTCTCAATTCTCCATTTTTTGAGTGCTAGATCTGCCTCGATTCCTTTCCTAATAAGTATAAAGTTGTTGTGGTTTGATTTTTTTTTCTTGGTCAAAACCTGTACATGTGGTATTGTAGGTGCCTAAGGGAGGCATCTGTTTTCAAATTCATCTGAAGGTGATGTTCCACATGTCTTGGATTAGTAGTCCACACAAGGAGTCTGGGGAACGCCTGTGGGAATTTAGACAGAGCTTAATATCTATGCGGCAGGTCAGACTGATATCTATGCGGCAGGCGTGATCTCAGGTTATCATTTCCACAGAGCCACCAAAGGCCTCTAGGAGTCAAGTTCCCTGCTAGGCCTTGTGGACATCAAAAGGAACAAGATTCAGAACAAGATTGCTCACATGGTCAACAAGCTCAGATTTATAAGTAGTCAGTGGTGAAACAATATAGCCTACTTCATGGAAGGCTGAAGTACAATCCAAGTGGGAATAGGATCTCAAAGTCGGGCATTTCAAAGGAATTAGAGCTTTGCGGTGACAAATGCTGAATCAACGCCACCACTTCCTCATCACACCACAACGGACTTGACAAACTTTGGCTAAACTCTTGCCCTGTGGTCCTATTTGGTCAGTATCTTTTTGTTTGTTTCTAACATTCTCGGATCTCTGGAACTGATGGTTATTCAGCGGAGTCACCCACACAATAAGTGGCACACCAGAGTCATCCATTAGAGGATCCTGACTAGCAGTCAGCATTGAACTGGAGTACATTAAACACATCTGGATGGATAAAGCAAATAGCCGACAACAGCAAAGGGGCAGGAGTCATGGATAAATAGGACCCTTCACACTATGGGTCACTTTAACAGAGGGCTGAAGAAAAATTGTAAAGATATTCCACGACCATGGCAAAATGTCTGCCCTCAAATTACTTGTTTATGTCTATTACTCATATTAAAATATGTGAGGGGTTTTTTTTTGGGGGGGGGCCAAACACACCAATATACTTAATTTACAGCCCAAAACCTCTGGGATAATCCAAGCCACTATGTTCGAACCCACTTATCTTCTCCCTGGAGAACAACGCATAAAGAGACATTCAGTATGAGCTAAAGATTACCAGTGAGTGAGTCATTCCGCTCGGGAAGGAGAGCTTGAGGTTTCTGAGGTCAGAATGCGCCATGCAACTAGAAGATCCAGGTGCAACCAATTATCATTTGGCAAAGACATTTCCCTTGCAGAGGCTCTGTCCTTAAATCCTTATCTAAAGCGCCTGTGTCAATAGGTCCCTGGAATTTCTAAAGTCTTCTTTGGTGAATAATGTCCTGGAGTGATTTGATATCCAAGTGTCTGAGCAATTAACTCTGCCCTGACTTGTCCTCTGTCCATTCTTTAACACATGGGATCACCATGCAGTGGAATTGGCTCATGACAGCAACAAGAGGTTGTTTTTCTCATAAAATAGAGACTCGACTCGACTCGTTGCCATTGAGTCAGAACTGACTCACAGCTGACCTTCCAGTGAGTTTTCAGAGGCTGTAAATCACATGGGAGGAGATTGCCCATTTTTCTGCCATGGAGCAGCTGGTAGATTTGAACCACCTGCCTTTACGTTGGCAGTGTAACTCCTTACCCATAAGGCCACCAGAGCTCCCCATAAGATAGAGGGAAGGTATTATATATCTTGTTCAGCCTGGCATCATGAGTGCATAACTACTTCATTTATTCAGTGTCCACCTTAAAAAGGAAATCCCCAGATTTCATCAACAACAGTTGCAATTGCCTGGAAAAAGCCTCTGCCTTCTATTTAAACTCTTTCTTTGCTTTCAATTACCAGTTTTAGTTGTGTTCTTTGAAAAGGATATTGATGTAGCACACTTCTCTGCCTTCACTAAAGGAACCATTCAACCACTTTGGAAGGGGCTTGAGCAAAGGGACCAACAAAAATAGTAACTGCAAACTCTAACTTGCGACTGTAGTCAGTCTCTCTCATCTTACAGCCCCCAACAGAGAAGGTTATTGCTTAAGCAGAGTGTGTTCACAAATTTAAATGTAAGTGTAACATCTATAGCCAGCAAGTCATAGTTACTATTTATCTAGATTAATAGCAGCACAAAGCTTCATTTAACTGTGCATAGGTACATCTAAGCTTCTTTCTCATATAGCATCCAAATATTTGACATTTCGTGGGTGCTATGGTGGCCTAGTGGTAAGAGGCTGCACCGCAATCCTGAAGGTACATGGTTCAAGGCCACCAACTGCTCCACAGGGGAATGATGGGCAATCTTCTCCTGTGCGATTTACTGCCTCTGAAAACCTGCTGAAGGGCCTGCTATGAGTTCGTTCTGAATTGATGGCAAACAACAACATTAATTCAATGAGGAGTTCAGGTGGCATAGTGTGTTGCACTGCTGACTATAAGGCCAGCAAGCTCAAATCCATCAGCTGTTCTGGGGGAGAGAGATAAGCAATCTCCTCCCTTAAAGATCTACAGCATGTGAAACCTGATGGAACATCCCTATAAGGTGAAATTGTGTTCGGTTATTAAGTGTAAATATTCACTTGACAGAAAGTGCTCTACTTGGCACTATGGGAAATATGTAGAAAACTACAGCATAACCCTTGCCTTCAAGAGCTCAAAATCTAGGAAGAGAATGAAGATGAATGTATAAATCTTCTATCAACATGCATAATGAATACCACAATGAAGGTATATGTATCTGTAGATGTTTAAAGAAAGGCAGAGGTGCTTTCCCATTTGAAGGGTCAAGGAAAGGTATCGTGAAAGCAAGTTTTCCCTGGGCAATAGGTAGAATTTGGACAAACAGGCAGCTGAGGGAAAGAAGTATTCCAAATGCAAGAAGCAGCATCTACTAAAAAGAAGGAAAATAAAAAACAAGCAAAACTCAAGCTCTACTGTAAGGGAGGGTAGGTGGTCTCTTTGGCAGGATTGTAGGAAAGCTGAGGAGAAGGCCTGGAAAATTTAGCTGAAAGTAAATTGTCTAGCTAGCCCCTGAAACTATCTGAAATTTTTCCACTTGAGAGAGAACAGGGAATCACTTATAAGTGAGTAGAGGAATAATGTGGTAAAAAGAGCACTACCAAGTGAGATGGTACTTAAAGGACCCTTATCTGGCCAGAGAAAGTTGAATGAGGAGACAGACCAAAAGTTAGACAGCTAGAGAGGTTGTACTTCAATTGTGGTGGGGAAACTGAGGAGTAGGGAAAGTTTGATGATAGTGTTATAACACCGTTTTTGGAGTCACATGGAGCCCTGGTGGTCCAGTGGTTAAGTGATTGCCTACTAACCAAAATATCAATAGTTTGAAACCACAAGCTACTCCACTGGAGAAATATGGGGCAGATTGCTATGAGTTCAAAGATTTTCAAAGTTATAAGTCAAAATGACTCGAAGGTAGTGGCCTCGTTTTGATCTCTAGCAGCTCACAAATCTGTGAAATAAGAAACAGTTGCCTGAGTGTTGTAGGTTGTTGTTGTT
>NW_006400195.1:862826-869250 GCF_000299155.1 Elephantulus edwardii | reverse complement strand
GAGATTGCCTTTTCCATCTCGTTGAAGAATGAGATTCGTATTTGTATTGGGATTGCATTAAACGTGTAAATTGCCTTTGGTAGTATTGCCATTTTCACAATATTAAGTCTTCCTATCCATGAGCAAAGGATATTCTTCCACTTCTCCAGGTCTCTTTTTATTTCTTGTAGTCATGTTTTGTAATTTTCTTTGAATAGATCCTTTGTGCTTCTGGTTAAATTTATTCCCTAGTATTTAATCTTGTGATTAGCTATTGTGAAGGGTATTGTTTTTTTGTAGTTCCAGCGCTGTATTCTCTTTGTCATTGTAGAGAAATCCAACTGATTTTTGTATGTTGATCTTGTATCCTGCCACTTTGCTAAATTGGTCAATTATGTCCAGTAGTTTTCTTGCTGAGTTTTTAGGGTTTTCTAAGTATAATATCATGTCATCTGCATAGAGAGATAATTTCACCTCCTCTTTGCCAATTTGGATACTTTTTATTCCCATCTCTTGTCTTATTGCTATTGCTAAGACTTCCAATACAATATTGAGTAAGAGAGGTGATAGAGTGGGCATCCTTGCCTAGCTCCTGTTCCTAAAGGGAATGTCTTTAACCTCTCTCTGTTGAGAACAATCTTAGCTCTCGGGTTTTCATAAATACTTTTTACTATGTTGAAGAAGTCCGCCTCTAATCCTATTTTGTTGAGTGTTTTAATCAGGAAAGGGTGTTGGATTTTGTCAAAGGCCTTTTCTGCATCAATTAATAAGATCATGTAGTTCTTTTTCTTTGCTTTGTTAATGTGATGAATTACATTAATTGTTTTCCTTATGTTGAACCATCCTTGCATACATGTTATGAATTCCACTTGGTCATGGTGAATTATTTCTTTGATGTATCGTTGGATTCTATTGGCCAGTATTTTATTCAGGATTTTTGCATCAAAGTTCATGAGAGATATTGGTCTATAGTTTTCTATTTTGATGGTGTCTTTTCCTGGCTTTTGTATCAAAGCTATGTTTGCTTCATAGAATGTGTCTGGGGGAATTCCATCTTTTTCCATTTTCTGAAATAATTTATGTAGAATTGGTAACAGTTGTTCTCTGAATGTTTGATAAAATTCACTTGTAAAACCATCTGGTCCAGGGATTTTTTGGTTGGAAGTTGTTTTATTACCTTTTCAGTTTCTTCTTTTGTAATGGGTCTCTTCAGATGTTCAATTTTGGTTTGCGTCAGTTTAGGTAGGTTGTGCATTTCTAAGTATTTGTCTATTTCCTCTAGGTTCTCATATTTTTTTAGTATAGTTTTTCATAATACTCTAATGTTAGCTTTTTTGTTTTAGTTGGGTCTGTTGTGATGTTGCCTGATTCATCTCATATTCGGATTATTTGTGTCTTCTCCTTCTTTTCTTTTGTGAGTTTTGCTAGTGGTTTATCGGTTTTATCGACCTTTTCAAAGAACTAACTCCTAGTTTTGTTGATAGTTCCAACTGTTTTTCGGTTTTGTATTTCATTTATTTCTGCTCTAGCTTTTATAATTTCAGGTTTTTTAGAGAGTGTCTGGTTTTCTTGCTGGAGACATTGGGTTAGAGACTCAATGGTCTGTTTTTCCTGTCTTTTGATGTGTTTGCTTATTGCTATAAAGTGACCTCTGACTACTGCTTTGGCTGTTTCCCAGAGGTTTTGACAAGTGGTGTTTTCGTTGTCATTTGTTTCAAGAAACTTTTTAATTTCTATTTTTATTTCTTCTCGTACCCAGTCATGTTCAAGCAAGGTGCTGTTCAGCTTCCTAATGTATGCTTTTTTTCTCCTTTATCATCCTATTATTAATTTCTAATTTTGTGGCATTATGGTCTGAAAAGATGGTTCGTATTATTTCTATGTTTTTGAATTTATTGATGCTTGCCTTGTGACCTAGAATGTGATCTATTCTAGAGAATGTTCCATGCACTTTGGAGAAGAAGGTATACTGTGCTTTTTTGGGGTGCATTAGCCTATAAATATCTATTAGGTCAAGTTGGTTTATTGTGTCATTTAATTCTTCAGGTTCTCTGTTGAGTTTTTTTCTGGTAGTTCTATCTTTTCTTAAGAGGGGTGTATTGAAGTCTCCAAGCACTATAGTAGTGTTGTCTATTTCTTTTTTCAGCTTTGTTAATGTTTGTTTTATGTATTTTGCAGGTCTTTCATTTGGTACACAGATACTTATTATTGTTATGTCCTCTTGTTCTATTGACCCTTTCAGCATATGTAGTGACCTTCCTTGTCCTTTGTTATGGTTTTTACATTGGTATTTATTTTATCAGAGATTAATATCTCAACTCCTGCTTTTTTCTGGTTGCCGTTTGCTTGGTATATTTTTCCCCCGGCCCCCACCTTTTTCTTTTTAGCCTGTCTTTATATTCATTTTTTCAGGTGTGCCTCTTATAGACAACATATTGATGGATTTCGGTTTTTCATCCAGTCTGCTACTCTCTTTCTCTTCAGTGGTGCATTTAAACCATTCACGTTCAGTGTGACTATTGAGAGGCTAGGTTTTATTGCTATCATTGTGTTGAGTTCTTTTTGGTGTTGTTGCTAGTTACTTTGGACCATGCAGCTTTCTGTGGTATGTCTGTAAGAAGGACATCTCTGAGTCTCTCCTGCAATGCTGCTCATGTTTTTACAAACTCTCTGAGGTTCTGCTTTTCTGGGAGTATCTTGATCTGTCCTTCATATTTGATGGATAATTTTACTGGGTACAGTATTCTTGGTTGGCAGCTGTGTTCTTTGAGTGTTTGATATATGCTCTTCCACTCTCTTCTTGCTTGCATGGTTTCTGCTGAGAAATCAGCACTTAACCTTATCTATTCTCCATTATAGGTTACTCTTTGTTCCTCCCTTGCTGCTTTCAGTAGTCTCTCCTTATCTTTGCTTCTGGCAAACGTAACTATGTTATGCCTTAATGTTTTTCTCTTGGGGTCTAATCTATATGGTGTTCGCTGAGCTTCCTGAATACATAGTCTCTCGTTCTTCATTATGCCTGGGAGTTTTCCTCTAGTAATTCTTCTACAACTTCTTCAGTGCCTTTACTTGCTTCTTCCTTTTCTGGGATTCCAATGATACGCATGTTATTTCTTGATGGTGTCCCACATTATTCTTAGGTTTTCTTCTTTTTCCTTCTTTCTTGAGTCTGCTTTTTGCTCTAGCAGATCAGTGGTGATAATTCTGTCTTCTATTTCACTGGTTCTGTGTTTCATCTCTTCAACTCTGATCATGTGTCCCTCCATCATGTTGACAGCCTATGAAACATTGGACCTTGTATGTCGAATAGTGGATTCTTGTTTTTCCAGTGCCGCTAATGCCTTATTTGTTTTCTCTGCAATGTTCTTTTTTTTTTTTAGCTCCTCCTGGGTTTTGCTTGTAGTATCCTGTAATTTCATCAAGTTTGTTTTTCATCCATTGAATATATTCAATCATTCCTCTTTTCAATTCTGTGTCAGAAAGTTCCATCAGACTTTCTGGCTTCAGGAAATCCACTGATACTGTGCCACCCTTTGGGGGGGGGTGACATCTTGCTTTGCTATTGTGTGGGATTGCTTGCTCTGTTTGAGACATTGATATGTTCTTGATGTGAAGACAATGCTCTAGAGATCAGTTTGGCACCCCCACTTGTGTGTTTCTCTGAACTTCTGACTTCAGAGAAATGTCAGTTCAGAGCCAGCCTTTCTCCTGTTCAGCAGCTCAGCTGGTGGCTCCATGTGATGGCTGGATCCGCTGTGGTGCCCTTGGGTCACAGGGCTGTTGCGGGGTCTGAGGACCATGGTTGTGGAGCTGCAAGGGGGGGCGGGGGAAGGGGGAGAAGCAAGGGGCTGGGGGGTGTGGGAATACAGGGCTTGGACACTACCACCAGGAGGCAGGGGGCAGGGCTTGGGCGCTGCTGGGGTTTTATGCAGCGGCACCCTGCATGGTGGGGTCACACAGATTCAGGCTGCAAGTACATCACACAATGGCGGGCAGTCATCGCTTGTGGTCGGTGGTGGTTGCTCCTCTATGGTTCCATGGTTTCTGGCAGGCAGTTGCTCCTCCAGGGTCTCTTAGAGGCTGGGGGCAGTCGGTTGCTCCTCTGGAGTCACAGGGTGGCATGTGGTTCCTCCCTAATTGTTCCTGGTGGGTGGGTTCCACAGTGGCTTGGCTGGTGTCTTTTGGCTGGGACTCAGCTGTCCTGTGTGTGGTTCAAATTCAAGCTCTCTGGATGCACTGCGTTCCAGCTGCACTGTGTTCCCCTCCACACCTTTTCAATCTATATGTGGAACAGATCATTCAATAGGCTGGACTTTATGAGGAGGAATATGGCATCAGGATTGGAGGATGATTAGTCAATAACTGCATTATGCAGTTGGCATGACCTTGTTTGCTAAAACTGAAGAGGACCTGAATCGTCTGCTGCAGAAGGCCAACAACTGCAGCTTTCAAAATGAATTGAAGCTCAATATTCAGAAAACAAAAATTCTCACCACTGGACCAATGGGCAGCATCAGCCTCATAGACAGTAAAGAGATTGAGACAATTATCGTCTTCAGCTTGTTTGATGCTACAATTAACATTCTTGGTACCAGTAAAGAGGAAATCCAAAGATGAATTGCACTGGGAAAATTTGCTGTGAGAGACATCTCCAGAGTACTAAAATCTACAGTGTCAGTCTAGAGACTAAAGTATGCCTGATCCACACAATGGTCTTCTCAACAACTTGCTATGCATCAGAAAACTAGACAATGACTAAGAATGACAAAAGAAGAATCAACAACTTTACATTGTAGTGCTGAGGAAGAGAATTGAACATACCAAGAGAACAAACAAGTCCATCCTGGAGATGGTAAAACCAGGTTGCTCCTTGGAGGCAAAAATTTTGAAACTCTGCCTCACATACTTTGGGCATGTTGTCAGGAGGGACCAGTCCTTACAGAAGGACATCATGTTTGGAAGAGGAGAGGGTCAGTGCAAGCAAGGAAGACCTTGGATGAGCTAGATTGACACGGTGACTGGGGTTAATAGGGGAAGGTGTGTTACAGACAGTGAGATTGGCTCAGCATAGAGCAGGGTTCAGATCTGTTGTTCATAGAGTTATTATGAGTCATAGTCATCTCGATGGCACATAAGAAGAAGCAGCCATGGTCTTATAACACCCACCAAATGTTTAGGTGGGGCTATACAAGTACTTTCAGAAGTCAGGTTAACATTGTCTTAGTCTAGCACATCTGCTGAAACTTATCTACCATGGGTGGGAAAAGAGTTCAGGAAGTGTGGGAATGGCTGTGAATGAACTCCCTATCTCCACATGGGGAACAGGACCCCTCAATACCATTAATAGCACAAACTTATGCCCATGATGTCTTGCATGTCCCCACATTCTTGCAACTACTTTACCAAATCCAAACAAGCTCTCACTATTCTTCCACTGGATCATCTAATCAGTTGCAATGACCACATAAAACTCGCAAAACTGATAATTATGGTGTTTATTCGGGAAGTTAATAGATTACAGATAGGAACAGGACAGAATTTTCCACTCTGGGCAACTAGTGAAGTGTCCTCACAGACCCTTTGACTTTCAGCCTAGAGGCTTTACGTCGGTGATACAAAGCTCTTCTAATGAAAAACTAATTGCCATAGAGTGGAAACTAACTCATATCTGACCGTCCAGCGGGTTCTCCAGCAAAATCAATAAATTACACAAGAAGAGATTGCCCATCTTTTTCCCGTGGATACATAAAACAAGAAGTAATCTTTCCACCATATTTACAAAGCAAATAATAAGAATCATATGCTCTTACCAATTGATGCAGAAAACGCATTTAACACAACCCAACACCCCTTCTTGATTAAGACACTCAGCAAAATTAGAAAAGAAGGGGATTTCCTCCGCATAATAAAAAGTACATATGCAAAACCAAGAGCCAATATCATTCTCATTAGAGAAAGACTAAAAGCATTTTCTTTGTGAACAGGGACAAGGTAAGGATGCCCATTGCCACCATTTCTATTCAATATTGTATTGGAAGTATTTGCTATGGCAATAAAACAAGAGAAGGAAAGAGAAGGCATACTAATTGGCAAGGAGATGGTGAAACTGTTTCTATATGCAGATAATATGATAGTGTACACAGGAAACCGCAAAGACACAGCAAAAATATTTTAGAGGTAGTAAACCAATTTAGTAGGGTGGCAGGATATAAGAAAATTCAGTGGGATACCTCTACAGTCAAGATGAAAAGACAAGGAAAAATGGGGTTGCCTTCATAGTAAAAAAAGTAATTTCTAGATCCATCTTGAAGTACAACATCGTGAGTGACAGGATTATATCCATATGCTTACAAGGAAGTCCAGTGAATAGCACTATCATTCAGATATATGCACCAACAACCAGAGCCAAAGAAGAAGAAATAGATGATTTCTACCAACTTTTACA
>NW_006400195.1:861144-862726 GCF_000299155.1 Elephantulus edwardii | reverse complement strand
TCTTACTACTAGACCACCAGAGCTCCATCCACTCACATTGAAGACTTGAGTAATGAGTCTCTGCAGAAAGTGGTGAGGTCCAGACCAGCAAGCTCATCAGTCTGTGGCAGCTCGCTCCTGGCACCAAGCTATGCTATAAGAGTGTTGTTTGTTGCTGCTGCACCATGGAGTCAGAACAGACACCTAGCTGACTCTCTAGTGGATTTTCAGAGACTGTAAATCCCACAGGAGGGAGATTGCCCATCTTTCTCCCACAGTGCATCTGGTGGTTTCAAACTGCATCCTTATCCATTAGGCCACAGAGAGAGATGAGAGAAGAGGAAAAGGTAGAGCAAGAGAAAGAAGGATCAGATGGGAGAGAAGGCCCCTGCCTGAGAGGCTCAACTAGATGTGCAGCCAGCTCTCAGATTCCAGCTGGAAAGGCTGCATCTAAACCTCCCTCTGACTCCCTCCCTCCCACCTCCACTCTGTCCTTGTCCACTTACACATTTCCTCTTTTCCTGGATGTTCCTTTTAACCTGACTCCAGATAAAGCCCCTGGGGGACAGGGTCTAAATGCCCTTGGAAATGGCAGTCGTCAGGCACTGAGGTCAGGGTCTCCTTTTCACGTAGCCCTGAACCAGCTCCTACAAAACTGCTTAAACTTACCAAAGCCACCGCAAACACAAATATGCCTGGTTATGAACGGGTGCATTTGTTTAGTCCTACATTCCTCTGGAGATGTGCTGAGAACTCGATTTTCAGCGGCACCTCTCCCAAGCAAGTCATCTAGGAAACCCCATCCTTCACTCAGAACTTTGTGTATTCATTTCAATTGTCCACAGGGTTGAACTCAAAGGCTCATCCTTCCTGTAGCTCACAGCACCCTCTGTCCCCTTATCATGCAGTTAAAATGAGTCCCTGGGTTCCCTCTCTATTCTGGGGCACAGCGGTGCATCAGTTTACCTTACTCCTCTAAAGTTCTCACTAATTTAAGACTCTAGGTGAAGTAGTTATGGGGACCTTTTTAATGAATATATCCAAAGAGGGTTTTGTCATCACCATGTGAACCCCAATAGATGCTAGACACTCCCTCAGGTCGCCCTGTGGCAACAAGAAGCCTAACAGCCAAGCAGAGCTGCGTGAATGTAGCTGGGGTTAACCAAGCATATGCCACATGTCACCGCTCTCAGCTGGCACCTCTTCCCAAGACGCTCAAACTTACTCGCAATTCCCAGCAAGGGAGTGGGCTAGGGAATGCGTGGGGAAGGCCTCTCACATGTGCTGTCCACAGGTCCCTAAGGCCCCAAGGGTTAGTCTGGAACTGTGAATGGGAGCAGGTAGGTGTGCCTTCCAGGACAAACTGCCAGTCTCCCGCGGGCCGTGAACAAGCCTGTGGGCGGCAAAATCCAGGGTGGTCAGAAATCAACTCGCTGCCAATTGTCCCTCCTATGCTAACGTGGGTCTGCCTGGAGCCCTGAAACCCTGGGCCAGTGGAGTTCTCAAAGCACCCAGCGAGGGGCACTTTCCTCCTAGTGCTTAGACTCCAGTCCTGCTCCCTGTCACCGCTTACTGGGAACTATGAAGAAAGATTTCTGCGCAA
>NW_006400195.1:858919-860252 GCF_000299155.1 Elephantulus edwardii | reverse complement strand
TCACACACAGAGAGATTCAGCTGTTTCCCTGAACCAGATCCCTTCGTTCCCTGGAGTTTTCTCAGCCACCCCAAGGACACCAGGGCCAGCCTAGAACCTCCACCCTGTGGTCTGGCATCTTGGGATCCTGGCATTATAGAAGAGTTTCTAGGCTGCCTGCAGGAAGGATCTGGTTTCATGGACGCATTTGAGAAAGGCTCTCTAGTATTTTTCTTCTTTTTTGGTAAACCGGTAAAGCAGGACCTCACCCTTTTCCTGCCTAAGGGAGATTTAGCTTGAGGCAGATTTCAGCCAGGGCTGATGGATTGGGTTGTGTGGTTTGAGCACTGCGGAAGGGGTATGAGGAAGGGGCAAGTGGTGGCTGCAATCCAATTACTTCTGGTCTCTATAAGCTATGTGCCTTGGCTTGGGCCATATCCACTGCCAGCGAGCACCTCTTCTGCTTTTTTATTAGTTTACTGAAAGATGGCGCTATTTCTCCATTCTCACAACAGCCCCTGGCTTAAAACTTCAATCATACCGTCTCTAGGCCTTGGACGGGTTTGAATGGGAAGTTTATTTACATCTCTGAGTTTATCTCTTACTGCTGCCTCCTAACATCTTCAATTCCATCATATCTTCAATGCCTATTCTACCAGGAATGACAAGAAAATGGAACATTTCCAGCTCTTCTCTGGGCCTATCAGACCAGACCCTAAAGGGAGTAGTTATCAAACATAGCCATATATGAGAGTCACTGGAAAGCACCCTGAAAATATCATATCCAGGATCTATCCAGACACTCCCCACTCAGTGATGCAGATTTTAGAAAACATTAAATTCTCAGGTTTCTCAACTTTATACTGTTGCATTTGGAGCTTTCTAAGTCTTTGTTGTAAGAGTGTGACCTGTGTACTATAAAATACTTAGCACCATTCCCATTCTTTTATTGGTATTTCTGTATGGCATATGTCAGGGATGCTCCTTGTCTCCATACCTTTTCTTTTTTTTATTTTATTTAAATAGCATTCAGTTTATTACAGATATTTAATATTGGCTTCCCATGTTCCCCCCTTTTGTTTTTATCATAATTATGTTATCATCTAGATGAGCATCTTTATATACAAATAAAAAAATAAAACAAATTAAACATAATAAACTCAAAGAAATACTTTCAAAAATTTCCATATGATCAGAAGGATTCAGGTTGAATATTCCTTGAAAGTTTGTTTTAATTGTCCCATTGCCACAGTGCTTGTCAAAATCAGTTCTGATTAATCTCCTTTGTCAGTGTGTCCTTTGCCATTCCCTATCACTCCTCCCTCAGAGAGATTTCACCCTGATTCATAAGGAA
>NW_006400195.1:816085-829372 GCF_000299155.1 Elephantulus edwardii | reverse complement strand
AAGATGTCCAGTACCTTCCTTTTGCTTAGGTTGATGGGACCAATGTGGTAGGGCCAAACAGCAGTTTGTAGTCTAAAGAAACTAAATCTTCAATATTGGACAACTTTTTCAATTGCTGTTGAAAAATGCTATAACTTTGGTCTATGTTTTTTTGTTCCTTTGTGTGGTTTTTTGTTTCATTTTTGTTTTTGTTGTTTTTTCCCCCCTTTTCTTTAAGTCCTGGCCCGAGGGCCCTAAAGTTCAAAGCTGGCAGGGTTCACGATGCGATACCTGAAGATGGGGGTCCTGGGTCAGAGCTGCAGGGGTGTGTCCCAATTCAAGTCCACTCCCACTGTCCGCTGTGTCTGTGTGCGGGACCTTGGCCAGTCCCAAAGTTCAGAGTTGGCAGGGGTCGCGAGCTGGGTCGGGTCAGAGCTGGCGGAGGGGGTCGGGAGCTGGGTCGGGGGAGCGATGCGATACCTGAAAATGGGGGTCGTGGGTCAGAGTTGCAGGGGTGTGACCCAATTCAAGTTCATTCCCACCGTCCACTGTGTCTGTGCGCGGGACTAAAATTATTTTTTTTTAAAAAAGTTGATCATTTTGGTGGGCCTGCCCCCCCCCACCTCCTGCTCACCACAGCCCCGCACGCACATGGCTGGCCAAGCACACATGCTAAGTGCTGAAGAGAGGGACCAGCTGCTGCCGAACTTGAGAGCTGTGGGCTAGAGTGAGGTGGAAGGCCGTGATGCTATCTTTAAGCAGTTTCATTTCAAAGACTTCAATAGGGCCTTTGGGTTCATGACAAGGGTGGCCCTGCAGGCTGAGAAACTCGACCACCATCCCGAATGGTTTAACGTGTACAACAAGATCCATATCACCCTGAGCACTCATGAGTGTGCAGGACTTTCTGAGTGGGACATAAACCTGGCCAGTTTCATCGAACAAGTAGCTGTGTCCGTGACATAGGCCCGGTCTTTCCTCAAATTCCTCACGGGAGTAGGGTGACTGAATTGGGAATCCTGGGAGGAAGGTGAGGAGCCCTTGGTCCCAAGCCCCTGCTGTGTCACCACTTCCAGATCCGCCCTCTCGCCTATTTTAGGGTGAGCCCCTCCATGCCTCGAGTTGCCAGTATAATAATTTGAGTAAGTCCTTCTCTTTCATTTCAACTTCCCAGTAAGCCATCATTTTCTTTCCAAGATGCACCCATTCTGATTCATTCCCCAGGACACTGTGATAGAGGGGGGCGCTAAACATGACCCTTAAAAGTCAACACCAGGACATGCTTTACGCCTCAAACAAAGCTTTTATGTTGCTCACTGGGGGGGAAAAGTTGTTAATTTCCTGTTTTATTCTAATATTTATTAATTAGCTTAGTGGACTCATTTCTTCTTGAAAAACGTATTTTCTTTGAATCTTTGTTTTGACTAAAAGCACCAAGTAGGTATTTTCTGAAATGACTTTTCCTTTTTTGTATCTGATCATTTTTCACAACAGAGATCTGTTTTCTTTGCTAGGGGAGAAAACAGAGGACTGTTTTCTTTTCTAAAGGAAGTGAAAATACTCCCTTTGTCTTGTGCTGCAGAATTTTTTCATCCACTAAAGTTTGAGAATATTTCTCTTTGAAAGAGACGAGATCACTTTAAGATGAGATATTGTAAAGAGATTCTATTCTTGGACCAGTCTTATCTCCTTGACCATTCCCATTGCAATCCACGCAGATCTGGATTTTTTAAAAAAAATAAAGTACTATATTTAATTTTTAATTCTGTGATTGCAATTTGAAGCATATTTGTCATTTGTGAGAATATTTGATGTTAATATTTTAATTGTATATGTGCATTTAATCTTAATGGAATAAATTTGAGAATGTCTAAAATAGTACATCATTAAATTTGATAAAAATATCAAGATAATTATGAGAACTTCATCTGAAGCATTTCCCCCTTATATATGCATGAGTGGGGAATTGATTTTTTTGTTGGTTTTTTTTTATTTTAATGAATGTTTACATAGATTTTGGATTTCCATTCATTCATTGTTGCCTTTTTCTCCCTACCCACCCCTTCCCCCCCCCCAGTTCGCTCTTCTCTTGAAAAGTAAAAGAAAAATTCTTTCACTGGTACATAATCTCCCCACCCCGGCCCAGAGTACACTCCACTACGCCATATGACATAGATGATAAGAGTCCAGAATGAAGGTTACACAGTGGAATTCCTTTTTCCCCTCTCTTTTATTTATTCTTTGATTCATATTTTCTCCTTCCTTCCATCTCCCTCCCTTAGCTTACCTGCAGTATACCCCTTGTTCAAGATTGTTCTCATACATATAATAATCATACTCCTTTCAACGAGTTCTTTCCTTCATCTATTCTAATGCAGTTCATTATCTTTCCATTCTTTACTTTTACATTCCCTCTCCAACTTCCCCCAGCCAGTATTTGTTCTATTTTGTAACCATACTGTTATGCAGTATTTATCATTTATGACTGAGATATTCCACTTAGCATAATTTTAATAGACATCAGTGAAATCAATTACCAGTCCAACTCACCCTACTTACCTAGCAGTTATTTAGTATGAGTCTAATCGGTTCACTATGGACTTTTAGGGGAACAAATAGGTTCATCTCAGAGAGGATGAGACGAGGCTGCTCCTTGGAGGCAAGGATTCTGAAGTTTTGTCTGACATACTTTGATCATGTTGCAAGGCAGGACCAGTCCTTGGAGAAGGATGTCATGCTTGGGAGGGTGGACGGACAGCTCAGGAAAGGAAGACCCTCGATGAAATGGATTGATTCAGTGACTGGGGTAAAGGGGTAGGTGTGTCAGAGACAATAAACTTGGCACAGGATGGAGCAGGGTTTAGGGCTACTGTACATAGGAATGCTATGAGTTGCAGGTAACTCGATAGCACATAACAACGACAACTGGTTGAACTCTCTTCAGCCTTAAAGTCTTGAGTCTGAATGCCCGAGAGCCTAATATAGTCTGCAGTCTATATAGGCACAATATGTGAAAGACTAAATTTCCTATAGCTATACTACTGAAAAAGAGTTCTTTGGATAGGCACAGCTCTCTGAACAATGAAAGAAATACCAACATGTAATGAACTAGTCAGATCTTTTAACAATGTGAAAGAAGAATTTTGTATTTGTTGAATCTAATAAAACTTGGGCTTTTGCTTTGTATGTCTTTGCCTTTTTTAATTTTCTTTTTCCAATGATTCATGCTTATTGATTTCACAAACTAATTGATCCATGATGGATTGAAAATGGGGGAAAAAAACAAAACCACACACCAAGAATACCACCGTAGTCCTTAACCACAGATGGGAGTTGTTCTAGGGCAGTGCTTCTCAAACCAAGTGTCCCCTTCACCTTTCTCTACTGCCAATTCATTTTCCAAGATGGTTTGTGAGAGTGCCTGGGTGAGAAGGTGTGGCAGAGCCATAGGAAGAGTAAGACCTTAACTCTGTCTCTGTCTTAGAAATCTCTCACCTGTATGGGTTGGTGGCTGCCAAATTGTCTCATAATGTTGTCAGAGATGACAAATTCTAGATAGAAAGTGGAAGTCTATGGAAATCCTTCCCTTGCTTCTTCACTGTGAATCGTTTTGTATGAGTCAGGGGACAAGACTGTGTAGTTGAATACAACCTCCTCAATAATGCATAGAGCAGAATGAAACCTCCACCCCTGTCTTTGTTCATGCCCTTGAAATGTATACCCTTGTATAATTTGTCACACTTTGGCCAGAACTCAGGAATTATTTTTTTACCTTTTTATTTCTTTATTTTATATTATTTATTTTAACAAAAGTTTACAGAAACGTTGAGTTTTCATTCATTCATTCATTGTTGCACATTTTCCTTCTTCCCCTTCCCTTCCTCTCCCTAAGACCACTTTGCAGATTGTTGTCATACTCAGGAATTCTTCAGAGATTAAAACAGACACTCTTAGCATGCCTCTGGCTTGACTAGGGAATCTCTCTTAGCTGTATGGGCAATTAGGTTGCACCATTCCAAGTACTGTTATGAAGTTATGTTTCCCCTACTCTCTATCTGTATCTAAGTGTAAGGCATAGTATTTGTCACTGTGATCTTTTATTGTTTGGAATCAATACTGACTATAGAGATACCTGGGAGATATTTCTTGGTCTCATATCCTGACATCTCACACTAACAATGCCTTCTTCTAGTACAATAACAGTAACATAAAACAGGGCATGAATGACATCATAGCTCTCTGACACTCTATGACTTCCCTTCTTGTTTCCATCAAACTCATTGACCTGACGTCTGGGTTATTTGACAGATTATGAAACTACTTAATTTATTTTATTATTTACTAAGATGTTGTTATCAATTAATTGATAATATATCTCTTTCCCCCATTGTCCATATGTCCCCATCCCTTCTATCAGAGAGATACATGGAATAATATTAACAGCAACAACAATAATAACTTTAGTTGGAGTTCTAGGGAAGAAAAGAGAACAACTCTTAACAAACAGTATAATATTGCTTGTAACTTTGCCAGACATAGGTCTAGAAAAGAGACAAATGTCCCTCTTTTTAAGTAGTAGAATTCATGATGGTCTTCTTTGGAGAAAGCCTGATTCAGAGATGACCTGTGAAATAAAATCTGTTAGATAAACTTTGACTTTGGATTAAGAATTCACATCCATCCTCATGAGCCTAAACTTAATTGAGGATAATTTTTTGCACTTAGGGAAATTGAGCACCACAACAAGAGAAAGGTAAACAACCCAATTGAAAAATGGGCACAGGATATGAACAGGCACTTCACCAAAGAAGACATTTAGATGGCAAACAAACACATGAAGATATGTTCAAAATCCCTACCTCTAAGAGAGATGCAAATCAAAACAACTATGAGATATCATATCACCCCAGTAAGAATAGCAAAATTTAACCGAACAGCAAATAACAAATGCTGGAGAGGTTGCAAAGAAACTGTAACCCTTATACATTCTTGGTGGCAGTGTAAAATGGTGCAACCACTATGGAAGGAGGTATGGCTCTTTCTCAAAAAGTTGGAAATAGAAATACATTTTGACCCAGGAACTCCACTACTGAAATATACCCTAATGAAACCATAACTGCTACCCAAGCACATATATGAACACATGTTTTTTGCTGCAAAGAGTTGGAAACAACCCAAGTGCCTATCAAGAAACAAATGGACAGGGAAGCTGTGGTATATTCACACAATGGAATACTATGCTGCATTGAAAAACAAAGAACTCATGTATTATTGTACAAAATGGGCAGGACATTATGCTGAGTGAAATATCTTGGTCACCAAAGGACAAATACTACGTAATGCCACTGTTGTAAAGTGGGAGTGACATCTACTTAAATGATTTAGAAAAATAGAAAAAGAAGGAATGCTCCCAGGCAAAGATATTACCAAGAAAGAAAACTACAGACCAATATCTCCCATGAACATAGATGCAAAAATCCTTAACAAAATACTGGCCAATAGAATCCAACAGCATATTAAAAAAATTCATAATGACCAAATGGGATTCATAACAGGTATGCAAGAATGGTTCAACAGAAGAAAACAATCTGTGTAATTCATCACATTAACAAATCAAATAACAAGAACCATATAAACTTAGCTATTAATGCAGAAAAGGCATATGACAAAATCCAATACCCGTTCTTCAGCCAGATTGGAATAGAAAGTAACTTCCTCAACAGAGTGAAAGTATATACACAAAACCAAGAGCCACTGGTATTCTCAATGGAGAAAGACTAAAAGCATTTTTCTTGTCTATAGGGACCACACAAGAATATCCACCGTCATCACTTCTATTCAATATTGTATTGGAAGTATTAGCTAGGGCAATTTGACAAGAGAAGAAAATAAAAGGCATCTGTTGTTGTTACTGTTATGTACCTTTAAGTCATCTATGACTCATAGCAACCGTATGTACAACCCTAAATCCTGCCAATCTCTGACACCCCTACCTCCATTTCTCCAGTCACTGAATCAATCTCATTGAGGGTCTTCTATTGTGCTGTCCCTCCACCCTCCCAAGCATGATGCCCCTCTCCAAGGACTGGCCTCTACTTGCAACGTGCCCAAAGTATGTCAGAGAAGACGAAACTTCAGAAACCTTGCCTCCAAAAAGCAGCCTGGTTCAACCCTCTCTAGGACAAACTTGTCAGTTCTCTTAGAGTCCATTGTATATTCAATACTCTTCTTCAGCACCACAGCTCAAAGGTATCAATTCTCCTTCTATCATCCCTAGTTATTGTCCAGCTCTCTGATGCAAAGACCATGCCATGTATCAGGTGCACCTTACTCTCCAACCTGATGTCACTGCTTTCAGTGCTTTAGAGAGATCTATAACAGCTACTTACCCATTGCAATATTTCTTTTAATTTCCCGGCTGCTGGTGCCAATAGTGTTGACCATGGAGCCAAGCAAACTAAAACTGTGAACAATCTCAATCTCTTCACCATTCATACTGATGCTGCCAATTGGCCAAGTGGTGAGAATCTTTGTTTTCTTGATGTTGAGCCTCAATCCATACTGAAGGCTGCAACAGTCCCTGACGTTCCGCAGCAAGCATTTCAGGTCCTCCTCAGTTTCAGCAAGCAGGGTTGTGTCACTTGCATAACACAGATTGTTGATGAGTCTTCTTCCAATCCTGATGCCACATTTCTCCTCATAGAGTCCAGCCTCCCAGATAATCTGTTCTGCATGAAGATTGAAAAGGTATGGAGATAGGATATATCCCTGGCACACACTCTTCCCAATTTTGAACCATGCAGTGTTTCCTTGCTCTGTTCTGACAACTGCCTCCTGGTCCAAGTATAGGTTTCACATTAGCACAATCAAGTGTTCAGGGATTCTCATTCTTCTCAGAGTCAGCCACAGTTTCTTGTGACCCACACAATCAAACACCTTTGCATAATCAATGAAACACAGATAGACATTCCTCTGGTACTCCCTGCTTTCAGCCAAGGTCCATCTAACATTAGCTACAATATCCCTAGTACCATGACACCTTCTAAACCCAGCCTGCACTTCTGGTAGTTCTCTGTTGGTGTGCTGTTCCAGGAGTTTTTGGATAATATTCAGCAGAATCTTGCTTGCATGTGATAGCAATGATATTGTTTGATAATTTCCACACTCTGTCAGATCACCTTTCTTTGGAAAGGAAACAAATAAGATCTCTTCCAGTCAATTGGTCAAGTGGTTGTCATACAGATTTCTTGGCACAACTTGTTGAGCACATCTAGGGCAGCATCTGTTAGTTGAAATATGTCAACTGTTATACCAGCAATTCCTGGGGAGTTATTTTTAGCCATTCTTTCAAAGCAGTTTGAACTTCATCACCACAGATTCTTGCTCATATGTTGTTTCATTAAATTCTTCTGTGTCTGCCAATTCCTTTCGAAATGAATTTCATCGAGGATTGTTGTTATGTGCCGACAAGTCACTTGCGAATCATAGCGACTCTATGTACAACAGCCATTAACTCTGCTCTGCCCTGTGCCAATCGCACTGTCTCCAATACACCCATCCCGATTACACCAGTCACTGAATCAATCCACTTCATAGAGGGCCTTCCCCGCCTGCGCTGTCCCTCCATCCTACCAAGCATGATGTCCCTCTCCAAGGACTGGTCCCTCCTTACAACATGTCCAAAGTATGTTAGATAAAGCTTCAGAATCCTTGCCTCCAAGGAGCCAGCCAGTTTAACCCTCCCCAGGATGAATCTGTTTTTCTTGGCAGTGCATGGTACATTTAATACTCTTGTCCAGCTCAAAGCCATCAATTCTCCTTCTATCTTCCCTAGTCATTGTCCAACACTCTGATGCATCACAAGTGATTGCAAAGACCATGGCCTATATCAGATGCACCTTAGTCTCCAGAGAGACACCATTACTCTTCAGTACATTAGAGAGGTCCCTAACAGCAGACTTTCACATCACAATACGTCTTTTAATTTCCTGGCTACTGGTGCCAAGAGCGTTGACTGTGGAGCCAAGCAAACTAAAGCTGTGAACAATCTCAACCTCTTCACCATCCATCCTGATGCTGCCAGTTGGTCCAGTGGTGAAAATCTTTGTCTTCTTGACATTGAGCCTTAATCCATATTGGAGGCTGCAGGCCTTGACCCTCTGCAGCAAGCGCTTCAGGTCCTCCTCACTTTCAGCAAGCAGGGTTGTGTCATCTGCATATCACAGATTGTTGAGAGAATTGGCAGACACAGAAGAATGTCATGAAACAACATATGAACAAGAGTCTATGGTGATGAAGGAAGAAGATCAAGCTGCTTTTAAGGAAATAGCAAAAAATAAGGCCTCAGGAATAGATGGTATACCAATTGACATATTTCAGCTAAGAGATGCTACCCTGAATGTGCTCACCAAGTTGTGCCAAGAAATCTGGAGAACCACTTGGCCAACTGACTGGAAGAGATCTATATTTGTTCCCATCTCAAAGAAGGGTGACCCAACAGAGTGTGGAAATAATAGAACAATATCTTTGATTTCATACACAAGCAAGATTCTACTGAAGATTATCCCAAAACGACTGGAACAACACATCAGCAGAGAACTGCTAGAAGTCCAGGCTCGGTTTAGAAGGGGTCATGGAACTAGGGATATTGTAGCTGATGTTAGATGGATCTTACCTGAAAGCAGAGAATACCAGAGGAATGTCTATCCGTATTTCATTGACTATGCGAAGGCATTTGACTGTGTGGATCATAATAAACTGTGGCTGACTCTTAGAATGGGAATTCCAGAACACTTGATCATGCTAATGAGAAACCTATACTTGGACCAAGAATAGAGCATGGAAACACTGCATGGTTCAAAATTGGGAAAGGCGTATGCCAGGGATGTGTCCTGTCTCCATACCTTTTCAACCTGTGTGCAGAACAGATTATCCAGGAGGCTGGGCGCTATGAGGAGGAATATGGGGTCAAGATTGGTGGACTGGTGGAAGATTGTTGATAGGATATAAAAATAATGTGAATCTGTTTAGAAAAAACGAACATCACTAAGGGCAAAACGGAACTTCATATTGTTTCTAATAAAGGACCAGCATTTATTTTCAGACATTGGAAATAAAATAGTTGAACCATGGTAGGTGGAGTATGACATTGGTGTTTTCATTCAGAGATGAAAGATATTTTAAGGATATGCATATGGGTACCAGGTTGATAAACAGTGAACTGCAATGGTAGTTTTTAATGTGTCAACTTTCTAGCTGAACTGCATTTCCTAGAATTCACTCTCCTATTGGTTTCCAGTTAGGGTCAGCTACAAAGAAGATTCTTGGAAAATTTAAAGACCAGATAGGAAAAAAGTGTTCATTCTGTTGCTCAAACACATCGCTTGCTGATTGTTTGACTCATCCCATTAGTATGGGATAGAAACTGGAGCTGGAACTGTTCTATCTCCCTTTGGGTCTCCTTTCACCTCCTCCAATGCTGGGACCATTTATATATATTTAGTTGACTAAAGCCTGATTTTCTGGAGATTTTTTTTTAAAGGTCAGGGACAAGAAGTTTCCTTTTCCTCCCCATGGATCTCTAACTCATGCTTATGGATTCCAGCCTGCCCTAAATTTCCATTACTTTACATTCATTTTCTTTCTCTACTGTCTGCTCTGTGCACTTCAATTTCCAGCTTCCAATATGGAAACTATTGCCTTACAGAGATTGCTTACTCAGCTTCCACTATGGCAAGTGGCCAATTCCCTGTAACAAAATTGTATTGTTCTTTCACAATATATCCCCCCTACTGATGCTGTTTCTCTGGTTGAATTCTGACTGATATAAATGAGAAGCTAGTGTTTAGTTTTTATCATGTTAAGATTCAAATGCAGATGGAACAATATGGAGATGTCTGTTTATAAGGCAATTTGAAATTTAGGAAAGATGAGAAAACCGGCTTAGATTTGAAATGCTTGCACAGAGATTGTCAGGGGCCATGTCTCCGAAATGATAGATATGCTGACGTTTTAACACCTAGTATCTTTTTCCCCATATTTTGGTTTTTAAAAAATGTTAATGTTGGTTTGCATACAAAATTCATGTGTAGTGTGTTTCACACTTTCCTTCTTTCACGTTGTGTTTTATGTCATCATTTCTATACATTGTGTTTTTCAAAATTAATCACCATTGAACTATGCCCACCATTACTCTGTCAGTTCAGGTCCCTGCTGGATCTTTTCCATGTCTTTTATCCCCTCCCTCCATTGACCAAATTGTGTAAACCTATTATTTCCCCCCTGCCCACCCTCATTGCTCTGCTACCATCCATACCCCCCTTGGACCTATTCATACACGTTTTACTAGTTATCCTTCTATTTTTACAGTAATTTTTTTGCCGTATTTTTCCTTAGAAGGCTTGAGTTAGTTCACTCAGCATAATGATTTCCAGTCCCTGCCAAGTTATGTAGTAATTTTCAAAATTGTTCCTCCTGAGTGCTATGCAGTATTTGATCATGTGATTGTACTACAACTTCTTAATCCATTCGATTGTGGTTGGATATATGGGCTGGCTTCATATTCTCGGGATTGTGAATAATGCCGCTATGAACATTGGTCTACAAATCTCAGTTTGTGTCTCAGTTCTAACCTTCTTGGGGTATATTCCAAGCAGTGGAATAGGAAATATCAAAATGCCTCCCAGAGTAGTTGTACCATTTTACAATCCCACAATCCCATTAACAGTGCATGAGGGTTCTAATCTCTCCAGAAATTCACAACCAGCATAAGATAAAACTGATGAATGAGACCTTCTAAAGATTAAATCACTGTGTGCCTCAAAAACTTTTTCTAGTAGGGTAAAAAGAAAACCTACAGGTTTGGGGAAAAACATCTGACATATCATCTCCGACAAGGGTTTCATAACAAAAGTATACAGACTCCCATAGGACCTCCACAAGAAAAAGGTTGATAACCTAATTCCAAACTAGGCAAAAGATATTGAAAGACTTTTCACAGAGGAACACATTAGATGGCCAAAAGACAGAGGAAGAAATGCTCAAAATCACTAGCAATATGAGAGACACAAATCAGAATCATAATGAGATACCATCTCAACCCAATAGCAGTGGCAAAGTATAACAGGACAGCAAGTACCTGGTGCCTTTTTAAAATCGTTTAGAAGTAGAGTCGTTGGAGATACTATAAATTAACATGAGTTTAAAGTAAAGTAGAGTAGATCTTAATAGATACAGAAAAAACATAAAGGAGGAAGATGGTCATATTTTGAAGACGGTACTACTACAAGCTGCAGAATGTCATGCAATGTCTTTTGGCATCAGAAGCACAACACACAAGAAAGGATCCTCCCTTAAAGTCTGAAAAGAAATTACTCTACTGACAACAAAATTTAAACTTTGAGCTTCTGGAACATATGTTACTGTTGTTGTTAAGTGCCTAATACTCGAGCATGACTCATAGCGATCCTGTGAGTCTATAGTCTATAGTTGCATAACTGTCATTGTTTCCATAATACTCATAGAGTTTCCAAAGGCCTGTTGTTTAGGAAGTGAGTGCCAATCCTCCTTCCAAGCCTGCCTTAATCTGGGAGTTCCACCAAGCACAGTTCATAATGGGTAACTTTTATGACATTTGTCATACCAGTGGCACAGCATTCAGCATCATAGCAATCCAAAGTTACCTCAGTACATAAAACTGACAGACTAGTGCTGAACCACTTAGAAATATGTTCCTCCCAAACACAATGAACAACAGGTCTGAAGGCCAAGGGACAAGGGCTCACCAAGCAGGTTCTGATTGACTCAAACAAGAGGCTTCCCACCCACAGATGATTGTTACCAAAATCCAGTCAATCCAATCAGCTCACACAAGATTTTGAAGGAAATAAAAACAACCCAAAAGTTTACACCCGACTTTAAACTAAAACAAGAGAATCTACCCTACAGAATCCAAGTATTTCACACATAAATCTCCAAACTGGAGACTTAGAGCCCAAATGCCATTTAAATACAAAGGCCTGCTCACCATGTACTGACTGACTTAAACAAGAGTCTTCCAGCCCACAGCTGATTGATAGCTAAATCCAGTAAACCTAATGTGCTCACAAAAGATTATGAACTAATTAAAAAAACCAGTAAAGAGTTTACACACTACTTCCAAATAAATACTCTCAAAAACCCAACTAGTTCACACCAGAGTCTCCAAACTTGAGACTTATTCAAGGCCCAACCGACTTTTAAATACACAGCCCCCTCCCCATGCCCCGGCTGAATCAAACAAGAAGCTTCAAGGCCATAGTTGATTTTTAACAAAATCTAGTATATCTAATCAGCTCACACATGATTGTGAATGAAGGAAAAACCTAACCAGTTTCCACCCAACTACAAATTAAGAAGAAAACCTACACTCTAGAGTCTGTTTCTACAAATAGACCTAGTCAGACCCCAACCGATTTTTAAATACAAAGGCCTGCCCATCAGGTACTGATTGACCTAATCAAGAGGTTTCCAGCTTACAGTTGTTTGTTAGCTTAATCCAGTAAATCTAATCGACTCAAACATGATTGTCAAAGATATAAAACACAACGACACAGTTTTGACCCAACTTTCAACTTAAACAAAGAACTTATTCTCCAGAATCTAAGGTGCTTCACATATAAACCTCAAAACTGTAGACTTAGTCAGGGCTCAACCCATTTTAAATACAAAGGCCCACCCACTATATCCTAATTGACTTAAACAAGAGGCTTCCAGCCTACAGCTGATTGTTATCAAAATCCAGTAAATCCAATCAGCTCACATAGGACTGTGAATGAAATAAAAAGCAATCATACAGTTTACACCCAACTTTCAACTAAAACAAGAGAATCTACCTTCTAGAATCCAAGTGCATCACATCAGAGCCCCCAAGCTAGAGACTTAGTCAGGGACCAATTGACTTTTAAATATAAAGGCCTGAACACGAGGTCCTGATTGACTTAAAAAAGAGGCTTCTAAGCCTATTTTTAATGAAATGTAGTAAACCAATCAGCTCACAGATGACTGTGAATGAAACAAAAACAATCAGTTTCCACCAAACTTTAAAATAAGAAAACCAACACTGTAAATTTTAACTACTTCACAACTGAGCCTCTAAACTGCCCACCACATCCTGATTGACTTAAACAAGAGGCCTCCAGCCCAGAGGTCTTGGATTGTTGTTGTTGTTGTTGTTATGTGCCGTCAAGTTGCTTGCGACTCATAGCGACCCTATGTACAACAGCCCTAAACTCTGCTCTGTCCTGTGCCAATCGCACTGTCTCTGACACT
>NW_006400195.1:795663-814890 GCF_000299155.1 Elephantulus edwardii | reverse complement strand
TGGCCAAGTGGTTGTTCTCCAGATTTCTTGGCACAACTTGGTGAGCACATCCAGGGCAGCATCTGTTAGCTGAAATATGTTGGCGCAGGATAGAGCAGGGTTTAGGGCTGTTGTGCATAGGGTTGCTATGAGTCGCAAACGACTCGACGGCACATAACAACAACAACAACAACATGCCAGGAATGACAAATTGAAGAGGAATAGTGCCACATCAGATTCATCATCAAAAAGGAATATTTTAAGATTTATCCCGAAGTACGATCTTGTCAGTCACAGGAAACTATCCAAATGCCTACAAGGAACACCAATTCAAACTATTATTATTAATGCATATATATTATATATGCATTCACTATTTCCAAAGATTAAGAACCTGAAGATTTTTTTTAATCAACTTCTACAGTTTGAGATGGATATAGTATCAGGAGAGACTATTTCCTGGAGAAGAACAACATGCTTGGTAAAGCCAGTGAGAAAGTAGAAGACCCTCAATGAGATGGACTCAGTGGCTTCAACAGTGGGCTTAATGGGCAATGAGTCAGGGATGGTGCAGAACTAGGTAGTGTTTCATTATGCTGTATATAGGCTTGCTGTGTTGGAACCAACTGGATGTCACTCATCCGCAACAATTGTTCAATTATAACCTATAAGATTGGCAGGACTGGGGCTCCTTCTCCTTGGACATTTTGTCTAAATCAGTGAAATTACCTTCCCTGGTGCTTTAGGTTAGTGGTGTGAGAATTCCCCGGAGATTACTGCAAAAACTTAGTACTCAGATCATCACAATCATACACTGTGATGTATTTTGCCTGCCAGATACAGAAATGCAGAGCCTCTCAGCCCCACTGGGCCAGAGAATGGTTTTATTAGCAATGTTTACCCTTTAAAGCAAGATTAATAACAAACACAGAAAAGGTTCATTCATTTTAATAGTCACGCACAGCATTAAAGGTTCTTCCTGGGACTACTTGCCCAGGAGTCCATTCCCAATTGTTCATACACTATATCAAATATTCAGATTTAATAAGCACAATATTGCAAAAGCAGAACTAAGCAAAGCCTTCATAGCCTTCAAATGAAGACTAATGCTTTATCTTTCTTTCACTGCTTGTTACTAAATGCCAAAACATGAAAGCTAGGCTAGCAGGTGGCAGCTGTGGGTTGGGGAACAGAAAGAAGAAGGAAATTTTCCTAAAGAGGAGCACTTTTACACTCCATTTTTATCTCACAGCCAGGATACAGAGGGCAGATCTCTATTTTCATAACTGTGTTGGTATCAAAGTAGAAAACTCTGGAGACACATTTTCTGAGCAGCAAATGGAGCAACAAATGCCGCACAGGTTAGAAAGGGCCAAGATTCTTTGACTCCTCATAATTGAGGTTTGCTCTTTAGCACGGACTTTGGTATAAAGAATTGGAAGTGTGATCACAGAGACTGACTCATAGCAATGGCAGTTTGTGTAAAGAAAGAACTGGTACCTTCAGTGCTACTGGAATAGGGCTAAGTTTCTCTAGGTGGAACTTTTGACCTTCAGTGCCTCAGAGCATTCTGGGAGACCAAAGGTACAACAAGGTACAATTGAATTTTATCCCAATTCATCCCAGTCCCCTGGATATGGTCTGTCTGCACCAAAATGTGTGGATAGAATTTAAAAGACTCAATCTCATATGTGATGAAAGGAAAAGGAACATGTGTATTCATTCAATTACATGCAAAGTTTTGATAAACTTGAAGTAGGAAGTGACCAATAAGAGACTCTCATCCTAACTTTCCCTTTTGTCTTTTTTTTTTGCTTTTTCTCCTCCTTTCCTCATCTCTTTCTTTCACATCATGACTTATTCCCTTCCCTTTTCTCTCTTCTTTATCTTCCTCATTGCCGAAGTTTAATAGTTTAAATGTAGACCCAGAGAGTGGGGCAAATTAATGGGTTCTAGTTTCCAAAAATATGGCAGTTCTAAGGAAGCCATCCCCCGCTCCCTCCTCCCAGTACTCTGGTACACTGACAGGTTTTTGGAAATCAATCTCTTGAAATCACAGTGATCCAGAATCTTCTTTTAAGTATGAATTCAATATCTACACAGAAAGCTGAGGAATGTAGTTTCTAGAATGCCAATTTCAAGATGAATGTGATCATGACAATAGACCTTTAGCCAGACACAGGACTCTTTTGTGTGTGAATATTTCAGTTATAAAAAGAGGTGAGCATTCTGTAATGCACATAAACCTACCGAATACACATTTATCAAAATTCTTAGTTTCATACTTGCAAGAGCTGGCTGGAGGGGATGTTTGCAGCCAGTAAATCAGACTGCACTTCTGTAGGCCAGGGAGTAGGACTAGAGGAGCTAGCCAGAATTATGGTAGGAAATGAATTATCTGCTTCCTCCCTGTCTTACCTCCATGCTTCAGGTAAAGATGTGAGAGAACCTCCAGAACATTCTGTTGGCTAAAGTTTTAGCCTTTTCTTCACCCTCAGAGAATTTAATTCCAATGTATTTCTTTCTTTAAGTATTTCTGTTTAAAGTTTAATGTTAATTTTGTCTTGATCCTGGGTGCTTCTAAACCCCTTTTCATTCATTCAATACACTTTCATTGACGATCCACTACCTGTCAAGCTCCATGACCAAATAAATTCTGAGGGTTTTTTAACTCCAATTCATCCCTAAATTCTTTCTTTTTTTCTTTTTCAAGAAGAACTTCTGACCCAGTATTGGTAATTGCTGTACAGGTAATAGATTCTTCTTCAGATGTCCATCCTGTCTCCATTATGAATCACATTACTCTCAACATCTAGAAGCTCCTGGTTATCTGGAAAACTTGACGATGATGATAACAAAAAAATTACATTTAAAAAAACCCCAAAATGGAAAATGAATAGTTTCTCTCTGATTTGCATCTTCCTTCTGGGAGTACACGAATCAATTTGTAGGCAATGTCATGGAAACTTCGGGACAGGATTTCTAGACCTGGTTTTAGATTCATGACCGATCTTAGCCTGGTTAATTACTTTGAGTCTCTATGTTTTTACCCTAAAAAATGAGACCTGGAACCCTTGCATTGTCTTCCTTGTGGTATTACTGTGGGGAAAAGTAAGACAATAACGTTTACAAAAGTGATTTGGAAACTATATGGCCTCATAAAAATGGAAACCATTATTATCAAACAATCTCTAAAATTCTTTTGAGGGGTGAAAAATCACATTGCAGTTTCTTTCTAGCTTCACTTTAAATGGGGAGAGGCTGATCTTACTAACTAACATTATTTGGGTATATAGCAGTATAAGTCCCCCATCTCCCACCCCACCCCCCATTCCACTATTTCTTTCCTCATGGATGTGATGAGTTAAAAATTTTCCTTGTTGAAAATGAAATGCACTCCTCGAGGGCCAGATTCGGAGTTGGAAATGCTCTGTTTACTGAGAGTTTCAGCCAAGGCTTCAGGTCCACAGAGGAAAACTCCAATTCTGGTACTTTGGGGAAAGAGAGGAAGAAAAAAATAAAGAGATCATTTCAGGCTTTGGGGTAAAGTAGACATTACTAGGATATAAGGTGAGGAGATTTCTGTTAATGCCAGGTCCTTCTGCTCCTTTTTACCTCCAACAAATGGTGAATGTACCAGTGGAAGTGTGGCTCAGTCATACTTGTGGGGCCATGGATGATTCAAAGGGCAGTCAACTGCCCTAGACAGTAACATCCCAGCAGAGTTTATGGAAACTTCTATCACATAGAAAAGGTGGATTCATAAGTCTGTGGGCTGCTGTGTTCTGCAGCAATCTGTGCCTTCAGCTGCCCTGGATACTTGAAATCATTAGCAAACCTATTTTATATACCCCCAGTTATGCCAGTAACTTGAGTGTCATCAGATTTTTGGGCTTCACCCACCACAGAACTACAAAATCAACAGCCATAGAGGAATAAGATCCTGGAGTGATTCGTATGCTCATTAATGTTTAAGAGGTGCTTATTTTAGTGTGATTTATTTCATTGGTCATGCATTCTAACCAGATGAAGATGCCTGCAAAGTTCTGTGCTAAGTAAAACTGTGGCAAGAGTAGAAAGAACCTTAGGACTTTGGTAAACTTACTTTAGGTTGCCAAGTCATAACTTAAAGTAAGGAACTGATCATACTTGGGATAGGCAGAGTTTGGGAAATCTCAAGTAAATGTTTGGGAATCTTGGTTTTTTTAATAACTTCCTAAATACTTATTATTCTTTGAGAACTATTTCTTAAACTCAGAGGTCTCTAGAAGAACCTTCTGTTGGGCACAAAGTCAACTGCTGGATAGCACTCTAGTTATTTTAGTTTCTATAATGTACAAATCTAACCATGCTCATAATCATGCCTTAAGAAGACAGGTGCCTCAAAAATCCTCTGGTTTGAGTGCCTCTTACTTTGGGTGCTGACTCGCAATTGTCTTGAACTCATTATCCCAGTTCGGACGGCCATACAAGGTCTTCTGTTTCAGGCCTGTGATCACATCTTTCTCCTCATCATGATGCACAGCAAAGTGGTTGGCCTGCACAAGAGGACAGGAAAGCCCAATAAGGAGACATGCTGTAAACACCCAATCCTGCATGTTTTTAGGGATTGCAGTGCAGTTTCTTATCACTAGGACAACAGAGATCCCTAAGCACACATAGAGATGTATTCATATGGCTCACAAAAATGTCAATGCTATTTACATAAACTATGGCTCTCACTGTCTAACAACAACAAAAATTGGACAAAGCATCAATGATAGAGAACTGGATATTAAACAAAGATTAAAATGCCCATGCCTCAAGTGGCAAAAATAAACTGAAAATGATACCCACTGTTACTGAGTTATTTTCAAATCATAATGATTCCCAACAGGTTTCACACTCTATAAATCTTTAAGATACTCTCCGTCTTTCTCCTGTGGAACACCTGTAGGATTTGAACTATGAACCTTTGGTAAACAATGCAATATATTATACACTATAGCACCAGGTCTCTTGGCTAAACATAAAGTTAGTGTACGGTCTAGCAATTTCACATTTAGGTAGGAAAGAACTGAAAACAAGTACCCAAACAAAATGTACACAGCATTTATGATAGCCAAAAGGAAGAAACCACACAAATGCCCATTAAATGATGGATGGATAAATAAAATGTAGTATATTCCTATACTGGAATACTATTGGGTGGTAAAAAGAAATGGAGTACTGATACATGCTAAAAGTTAAAAACAAAAACAAAAACCCCAACATTTTGCTAAATAAATGAAGCCAGTCACAAAGGACCACACTCTGTGGTTGCAATTATCTGGAATATCTAGAATATGTACATTTGTAGAGACAGAAAGTAAATGAGCAGTTTCCTAAAGCTAAACTGTGTGGGAAATGGGGAGTGATTGCTAATGAGTTAGGGGGTTCTTTTGGGGATGATGGAAATGTTCTTACATTGTAATGATAACAAAGAATATGCCAAGAACCACTGCCTTCTTTACTGTAAATACGTGAATTGTGTGGCATGCAAATGTTAATTCAATAAAGCTGCTTTTGAAAAGTAAAAAAAAAATGAACTAAGTCTTCCTCAAGCAGTTTACAATTTAGAAAGGGGAGACCTTGAGGTTGAAGCATAAATAATCCTATCTCTTGCTTAAGTTGTGATGAGTGCCATGAATGAGGCAAACATTCTTTTATGAGAACAAAGAATGAGGCAAACATACTACGGTGAGAACAAAGAATGGAGGTGGTAGAGGAGGACACAGGGAAGTTTCAGAGTGACATCATTTGAACTTCGAAGTCAGAATAAGAGTTACTTTCTATCATAACCACCATTTAGAACCAAGTAGAGCTGTTAGTAGATTCAAACCTACAGTGAGGCATGGTTTTCCGGTAAGTAGCACAACTCCCTAAGGATTATGCCACTAGAATTTCAATTTTGAGTTGAGGTGTTCCTAGGTTGGCCTTCTAGGCTCAACTACTAATTGACTAGTAGTCCAAACCTATCCATAGGAGCCTTTGAGAAACAGGCCTGATGATCTACTTCCAAAAGACCATGAAAATCTATGGAGCACAGTCATATTCTGCTGTACATAGGGTCATCATGAAGTGGATTTTGCTCAGCAGCTACTGGTACTGGTTGATGTGTGATTAAGGTTTAGATTCTCTGTCTGATCTGTACCTGGCTTTTTCTCCTCACCCTAAAATACTCTGGATACTTTATGAGAAGCATTTAAAACTTAAATAATCATAGATTAAAACACATTTGTATTTTGATAAAATAATGACGCATTAGATCATGTCTGAAGCTACTCTGTGTGTGTGTGTGTGTGTGTGTGTGCAGGCACATGTGTATATATGCATATATGTGCACACATAGAGTTTATTTTGGTTTTCTAGTATGTCTCAGTCTAAACTGCAGATGCTTTTCAGTTCATGAAAGTGGTTCATCACATTTGCTTAAAAATGAAATAAGACAGAGCAAGTTAAGAAACTTAGCTATTCTAGTTTAACAAACCTAATGACCAGTTTTGCAAAGCAAAAAAAAAAAAAGAATGGTTTTTTTCAATGCAAATAAACTTACCATTTAAAAAAATGCATCTGATTTATTTAAAACTAAAAAAAAACTATAAAAGCAATTCATATTTTTACAGGCATTTTTCTCCTGGATTTATATTTTTCAAGAGTTTTGCTTTGCTTATGAATTGTAAAACTGGGATCATGAAATCACCTCTTTTTTTGTTGTTGTTGCGGGGAACCATTTCTCAAGGTCATGTGTTCTTGAATCTACATTTACTACAAGACACTTCTGGGACTTGGAGAATGAGGAGAAATAATAAGCCAGAAGCCAAATGAGAAGTTAGTCTTTCTAAATAGGCACATTGACCCAGGGGGGTGGGGAGTCAACATCCGAGTGTGGCCCACTGAAACATCGGAGAATTAGGTGGAGATTCTTGTCTTAGCCCCTCAGTCAGGCTGACAGTTTGTGTTGTTTCTATGCCAAGTCTTTAAGTTTTCTTCACTTACAAAGATATTAATAATTCCTCTAGAAATTATTTGCTTGTTTCTGAGTTTCTCAACTTTGGAACTTTTGACATTTGGACCTTGATACTTTTTTATTTTGGGGGACTGTCATGTAAATTGACAGATAATTAGTAGCATCCTTGGCCTCTACTCATTAGATGCCAGTAAGAGCCCCTCCCTATGTGTGACAGCCACAAATGTTTCCAGAACCTCGTGAGTGTTTTCATGAAATAGCAAAGTCACTTCAGTTCAGTTGAGAACCACTGGCTTATTTTATTAGAGCAGTGGTCTAGACACACACACACACACACACACACATACACACACACACACACACACACATTACCATGCTATGAATTGAATTTTGAATTATGTGCTCTCAAAGTATGTGTTGTAAATTCTAACCTCTATTATTAAAAACTCAATGCTGTCAAGTCTACAGAGGGTTTTCATAAGGTCATAAATTACAAGGGAGGAGATTGTTCATCTTTATCCCATAGAGCCACCACTGGATTCAGATTTCCAGGGAGGCAGAGGTTAGCAGCAAACTCCCTACAGACTATGCCACCAGAGCTTCCTCTAACTTTTATATTCATGCTTTTAATCTCATTTTGGAATAAGTTGTCTTTTGACTTCTATTAAAGAGGGAAGATTAGTGTAGGATGTGTCTTGAATCAAGGTCTTTTGAGAAAAGAGATTAAACAAGCAAGAGAAGAAGCAGAGCTGAGGATAGAGAATCCAAGCGCTTTAAGATAGCCTAAGAAAAGAAGCTTGGAAGAGACAAGAAGCTTTCTCAAGAGCCTTCACAACTTCTAATCTCAATCTCAAAATTCAATGCAATCTCAATACAAATACCAATTCCATTCTTCAAAGAGATGGAAAAGGCAATTTCCAATTTCATCTAGAATGGAAAGAGATCCTGAATAAGTAGAGCACTCCTAAAAAAGAGAAACAAGGTAGGATGCAAGCATCTCACCCCCTAATCTCAAATCTTACTACATAGCTGTGGTGGTGAAGACATTGTGGTGCTGGTACAATGACAGGCACATAGATCAATGGAACAGAATTGAGAACCCAGAAATCAGCTCATCTACCTAATCTACCTATGGTCAACTGAATTTTGACAAGCAGACAAAATCATTCAAGTGGAGAAACAAAAGCCACTTTTGGTAGCTGTGTGTGTGTGTGTGTGTGTGTGTGTGTGTGTGTGTGTGTTGGCAAAATTGGAAAACCATCTGTAGAAAACTCAAGCAAGACCATGCCTCACATCATACACATAAGCCAACTCAAAGTGTATCAAGAACCTAGGAGTAAAACTTCTAACTTCTGGAACTGTGAGAAAATAAATTTCTCTTTGTTAATCCACTTGTGGTATTTCTGTTATAGCATTTGCTAGATAAGTAAGCCAGAATTTGGTTCCAGAAGAGGAGTGTTACTATCACCTTAAGTATATAAGATCCTCAACAAAATCGAGTGAGGCTGGAAAGCACTATTTTGAGTGAACTATCTCAGTCTCATGAGGATAAATACTGCATAAGAGCAATGTTGTAAAAAATAGAAGGAGAATACACTCATGTATGTTTATTGCTGTATTATTAACAATAGCAAAGCGATGGAAGCAACTCAAGTGTCCATCAACAAACAAATGGATAGAAAATATCTCTCCCTCTCTCGTATTCACACAAAGGAATACTACTACATAACATTGAAAAGCAATGAATTCACAAAACATTACACAACATGGAGGAACCTTGAGGACATTATGCTAAGTGAAATATCTCAGTCACAAAAGGACAAATACTGCATAACACCACTGTTATAAAATAGGACAGGCATGGGGGTAAGGTGGGGATGGAATGGGTAAAGAGTGGATAGATAATGAACACTGCATTAGAATAGATGAGGGGAAGAATTGCCCAAAAGTAATATATGATTATGCATTACATGTATTACAACAATCTGGAATAAGGGGTGCATCACAGAGTGGGCTAGGAGAGGGGGAGGAAGGAAATGTGCGACAATGAACAAAAAAGGAAAAAATATCTTGACTTAAAAATACAGAAGAATAACTAGTAAGATGTGTGTTAAAGTTCAAAGGAGGCAGCGAGGCTGAGGGTGAGGAGAGGGAAAATCATAGGGTGGCAGAGTTTGGTTGACAGAGGGAAGAGGGGAAGGAATTAGAAAAGATCCACTGCAGACCTAAAGAGATGGGATACTAGGGTACTAGTGGGTATAGATATATGGTGATGAATTTTATAAAACACAATATATCGGAATGATAATATGAAACACAATGTTAATGAGGGAATGTGTGAAATACGATGTACATGATTGAAGCACAATGTATACAAATTCTGTATGTAAATTATACAAAATAAAAATAAATTTTAAAAAATAAATAAGCACAGTGACTATAATGATGGGCTCAAGCATATCAGAGATCAGGAGCATGATTCAGGATAGGGTAAGGATCAGATTTGTTGTTTGCAGGGTCACTATGATGCAGTAGTCAATTTGATGGCACATAACAACAGCAAAATGTAGATGTAATTTTGGAATTGGGTAAAGGGCATAGACTGGAAGAGTTTTAAAATGCCTAATAGTAAAAGTTTAGATTTCTTTGAAGAGACTGTTGGTGAAATTATGGCCAACAAAAGCAATTCCTATGAGGGCTCAGAAGAAAAGGAGGAAATCTACAGAAAAGTTTCTATCATCTTAGATAATACATATGACATCTGTAACACAATGTTGCCAAAAACGGCATGTAAAATGTGCTTCTAGGGAGCTTTGAAAGAAAATGATGAATATGAAAGCAGACAATGTGGGGAGGGGAAATCATGCTTTTTGTGCAGTCAACTTGTCTGAATTATGTTCAAATGTTTGGTGAAAGATAGAACTTGTGAGTAATTAATTTGGATACTGGGCTGATACTATTTCTACAGAAGATCTTAAAAGGGTCATGTACTTTCTTCTTACTGTCTATAATAAAATGTGAGATAAAAGAGATGGGCTTAAAAATGAACTGTATTTCCACAAAGACAGTGTTCTACATCCTGGTTTGGTAAGTAGCAACTGTGGTCTTGCCAGCAGCCATTTAAGGTACAACTATTGGTTTCTCTCAGTTACTAACAATAAGAGGGGTGAAAAGCAAAAATTTACCGAAACAAGTAGTGAATTCCCACCATCCTGAGAGTAGAAGATGGTGCCCAGCTACCACTGCTGACTACTCTAAAATGGATCCTAGAAGAAGATCTTGGATAGAGAGAGGGGAAAGGTGAAATAAAACTCAAAAGCATAAACAAGGTCAGGCTTACTCATATGATAGAGACTGGTGGAACCTCTGAGACTATGGACCTTCACACCTGGAACAAAACTCACCCTGTGACTCAACTTTCAACCAAACAACAGATAGGCTTACAAGGTGAACATAGCACCAGTTATTGTTGTTAAGTGACATTGAGTTGAGCCCAACTCATAGTGACCCTATGAACAACAGATCTGAACCTGGGCCTATCATGTGCCATCCTCACCACCCCTGACATACTTCTCCTAGAGCCAGGATCTTGAATTTTAACCTCTAGTCTCTTAAATTTTGAGAAAATAAAGCTCTGTTTTTTAAAGCCATCTATTCTAGTGGCACTAAGTAACAAAGTCATTACTGTTATTAAATTTATTTATTTATTTATGTTGTTGTTATGTGCTGTCGAGTCGCCTGCGACTCATAGCGACCCTATGTACAACAGCCCTAAACTCCGCTCTGTCCTGTGCCAATCGCACTGTCTCTGACACTCCCATTCCAATTATCCCAGTCACTGAATCAATCCACCTCACAGAGGGCCTTCCTCTCCTGCGCCATCCCTCCACCCTCCCAAGCATGATGTCCCTCTCCAAGGACCGGTCTCTCCTCACTACACGTCCAAAGTAAGTTAGACGGAGCCTCAGAATCCTTGCCTCCAAGGAGCCACCCGGTTTAACCCTCTCCAGGACAAATCTGTTTGTTTTCCTAGCAGTCCATGGTATTCTCAGTACTCTTCTCCAGCACTACAGCTCAAAGGCATCAGTTCTCCTTCTATCCTCCCTGGTCATTGTCCAACTCTCTGATGCATAACAGGTGATTGCGAAGACCATGGCCTGTATCAGACGCACCTTAGTCTCCAGAGAGACACCACTGCTCTTCAGCACTTTGGAGAGGTCCCTAACAGCAGACTTTCCCATGGCAATGCGCCTTTTCTTTTCAAATAATAATCATGAACTGTTGTGAGTACCAGGAGTGAGAGTACAGAACCTGTCTTATTCACACACTATTATAAAACCTAAGTCCTCATATCTACAAATAATATGAAATATTATTTCATATGATGGTGAAGATTTAATGAAATAGTCTATGTAAATATGAATAGTAGTACCTGGAACATAGTATATGCTTATATCTTGTACATTCTAGGGAGCACTGGTGGCTTAGTGGTAAGGAATTGTGTTGCCAACCCAAAGGTACATGGTTTGAATCCATCAGCTGCTGCTCAAGAGAAAGATGAGTAATGGGTACTGCCTCTAAAAACCTGCTGGAGAGTCAACTATGTATTGGTTCTGATTCAATAAAAACAGCAACATGCACGTAGGTAGAGAGCAAGAGTGACAATGCAACTGCAAAAGCAGAGGGTCAGCGGATGTAAGGAAAACTATCAAGGAGATGAATTGGCATAAGGACTGCAACAATGGCCTTGAACCTGGTGGAGAATGTGACATTATCACAGGAATTGGCAAAGCCATTTATAGGATCACTGTGAGTTAGAATTGACTCCACAGCACCGAACAGCAACAACTAGAGTAGAGAGGATATTTTCTTCCTACAAGTCATCTTGTCTACTTTGTTACAGAAAGTTGTTGGGCACAATTCTCTAATAAGGTCAAATTCACAGCTTTTACGTCTTTGAATGGCAAAAATTGTTAAGCACTGGAGTACTAGCCAAAAGGTTGCTAGTTTGAACTCACTGAGAATATTCTCAGAAGAGTAAGCTTGGTGACTTTGTGTTGTTGTTAGGTACCATCAAGTCAGAATAGACACATAGCTGACCCTCCAGTGGGTTTTCAGAGGCAGTAAATCACACGGGAGGAGATTGTCCATCTTTCTCTCACAAAGCAGCTTGGAGGATTTGAATAGTGTGTCTTTGGGTTGGCAGCACCACTCCTTACCACTAGGGCATCAGTGCTCTCAAAACCCTATGGAGCAGGTCTACCCTGCACACAAGGGATTGCTATGAGTTGTAATGGACAGTAACAGGTTCCTTAGCTTTGATTTATTCCAGCTACCACCATTAGGGAGCTCTCTTTTGGTTCTAACTCCATAATACATAACAATGTAATAACAACAACCATCTCTGAAGCTAATCTCAACTTTTTAAACATGTGATACTACTGAGTGAGACCAAATGCACTGGATTATCAAAATCCACCAACTGTCCTTGGGAAAAGACAAAAACAAGCAAAACGGTACACAAAACACAACAAAAGCCAAATGGAAGTCAGCAAACTCTCAACCCGATCGGAAGGGCCTGCCATGAGACCCTTGTCCTAACCTGAGATTCATCCCAGCCGGTGAGGTAGATGTTGTAGCTGAGGAAGCCAGCATTGTCTCTCTCCTGCATCTGTGCCTCCAGTAGCTGCAGCAGGTCTGCGAACCATTCAAAGGCATGTGTGTCCCGGCACAGCCAGTAGAAGTAGATCTGAAAGAGGGATAGGCCATGAAGACGCGTGGATTGGACAAGGATTATGAGCATTAATATATGGTTGAGTAGAACTGCCGCATAGGGTTTCCAAATCTTTGCATTTTTACACAGATGCAGACTTTTCACATCTTTCTCCCAAAGAGTGGCTGGTAGATTGAAGCTATGAACCTTCTACCGTTCCCGCTACCTACAATGCCTAGAAACACCACACACACACACACACTTTACCCCTTGATTTCACTCTTTGCTGTCAAGTCAGAACGGATTCGTAGCTGACTCTCCAGTGGGTTTCAGAGATTATATAGACCATCTTTCTCCAGTGCAAGTGCTGGTGGATTCCAACCACAATTTAAGTTATCAGTGCAGCTCCCTGTGGGCTAGGTATGCCACCAGAGCTCTCTCCGGAAATGCTAACTCATGTGAATCTTCTCTGGCCTACAACCAGGAAAGGTAGTAAGTAGCTTGGATTTGAAAATACACAGCTTGGGGGGAAAGTCCCGTCATTGGTCTCATAGAATTTATTTCTGGGTCGGTTCTTGCTTTCCCAGAATTCCAGGCTTCTTCCATAGCTCCTCTCAGAAAGAGCAATGACATTTCAATTACTAGGGACTGTCATAGGATTCCTCCTGTGCCTCCAATGGCCACACATTGAAGAATTGCTAGGGGGGGAAAGTAAATTACTTCCACCTTCCCTTTCTCAACATAAGAAATAAGTAAAGGGGGAGAATGAAAATTCAAGGCAGATTCAATTTTCTTAGAGTTCATCTCTATAGTTAATAGAATGAATCAAGGCTTATTAAAGATGTCCTGTGTGTAGCAATGAAATAAAATTTACATGTAGAAAAAAAACCAAACCCACCACAATGCAAACAAAGCCAGGGGAATTTAATTTATCTCAAGGAAATATGCATAAGAAAGATACAATTTCATGAAAGGACATGTATTCTGTTCCCATGGAAATTTAATAAATCTCAATATCTAACATACAATGACAGAAAAAGCATTCTATACTCTCTCAATAGAAAAGGGTGAAATTATTTTAAGTACTCATTATGATACAGAAAAATGCTTATTACATGACAAAAACGGGAGATGAAATTGAATCCGTTGTGACACGACAGTACATAACAGAAAAAGTAATAATTATAACCTTCTAGAAATATTCAAACGTGAAAAATACGTGAATAGGGCTACTGGGTTATTACCATTGCCAAGACCATCTCTCTTTGCAACTTTCTTTCTTCTGAATTTCCAGTAATGCTACACAAATATTTTACTTTCACAAAGAAATTTTCACCTAGAAGCACATTTAACATATCAAATATCCCTTTTAGGAGTATTCTGATTCTATGGAACCACTTAGAACTTTACTTTCTAGGGTCTCTGCTAGTCTGAATACTTTCTCAGTTCTCACTTGTCAGAGTATAATGACCATTCAGGTTTTCCAAAAGAGGAAGAAACCTACCTTTTTGAGCCTCAGATTGGTGGCATTATTGCAATATTTGTACCAGACTGACTTGAGAATGGATGCAAAGGGTGTGACTCCGATCCCTGCTCCCACTAACATCACCACCTCATAGCTAAACACATCTTCACTGGCTGTGCCAAAAGGTCCGTCAACCGCTATCCTGGAAGGAAGTGGAGGAGGAGATAATTAGAAAAATAGCTTGTTGTTCCGAGTACAAATAATTTCTTTGGAAGATGTGAAATATGCCAATTCAATTTTGTCTCTATGGTGCCTTCATCTGTGAAATAGCTTTCAAGTAATCAAGTTCATGTCAACACAGGAGTTGGTAGTAAAAAAAGAAATTTTTGTGTAACTGAAAATGTTTGTTTAGTGCAGGTACTCTTGCTCTCTCTTGTGTGTATGTGCTTTGCATGGGCAGGTGCATATGGGTATGCACATGTACACGTGCACACAGACATACACGTCTCTCCTGTCAGGGCATCTCACACTTGAAATTCTTGCTTGCTTATGTTACACAATTAAGGAAGAAATCTCTACATCATAATATGTTGTAGACTTTTGTCTTTTTATTTTTATTTAAATAATTTTTTGAATGATAATTTAGAAATCATATTAGATTTTTCATTCAATCCTTCATACACATGATGCTTGGAAGGGTTGGGGGTCGTTAAAGGAGAGGAAGACCCTCGACTAGGTAGGTGGATTGACATGATGACTGCTACAATGGGTTGTAATGCATCAGGAAGTATGAGGCTGGCACAGGATAGGACAGGGTTCAGATCTGTTGTTCATACGGTCACTATTAGTCATATTCAACTTGACGGCATTTAACATTATTGCAACGTGTGATCAACCCCTTATTGTAACCCTTCCCCTTTTTCATTCATTTATTCATGGATTCACTCGAGGAATTTTTCTTCAACAGCTACTAAGTAAATAATGCTATGCTACATAGATGTAGATTGGAAACAAAGGAGACTATTATAACACATTTATCCTCAAAAATATTACTGTCAATGATATATTATTAATATCTTGGATAGACTATTATTTTGTTAGGAAAAGTTAATATAAATTCTTAAAGGAATTTCAGGGTATCCATAACTAATATTAGATTCAAATGTTTTCTATTTTACATAAGATTATTTTGGAAAACTAGCACAAATATATCCCATTTAGAAAATGAAGAATCCAGAGATACTATTAGTTTGTTTAGAAATTGTGTGCTTTATAAAATTATCAAGGGGTACTAGAGTGAAAGATAGAGGGAAAGAAGATAGTAAAGGCAATTTTTCCTAAACTCAGATACGCAGGCTATGAAATATGTGTTTACACTCACTTGGGTAGTTTCCAGGCATCTTGAAACTCCTGCTTATCACATCCACAAGCATTGAACAGCCCCTCTGTCCAATCCCCAACAATGCGAATATGGATGCTAAAGAAGTCCTCCTCAGGGGCAGATGTCAGTGTGAATGGATGCCACTCCAGATTGGACACCTTGGGACACTTCACAAAAATGTATTGTCCCACCTCCATCTTGAATCCCTTCTTCTTCATCTGCAGCTCAATAGTTTTGAAAGGGTGAGTGACCACCTACGGAATAAAACACATGCCTGAAAACTGTCCTGTCTCCCAAATACTTGTCTTTTTTTGTGTCTATATACATAAGAAAGCTGGGTTAATATGCCACGCCCAAGGCCTTTTTTTAGGGCCAACACAACAGTTCCTCCAACAGATGAGGCGTTTACAGATTACTGCCCTTCATTACAGCCATTGGCCAATGGCTGGCTGACTGATGCAAAGATGCAGAGATACCCTGCTCCCTTTCCACAATTTGGGACAGCGCAGAGGAGGCCTGTCAAGTCTTACATTCCTTACAGGGTCAGCTAAGACTTCGACTGCAACCTTACTTAGGGTCAGTATCTCCCTTTCCATAATCATGAGTTGTGCAATTGTTTGACAATTTGTATTAAAAAGATTTTTCCCTCTTGTACTACATCCCTCAAAGAAAAGCCCAGTTATATTAGTCAGCATTAGGGAGCTGTTGTGTTGTTTCCATTTCTTTCCTCTAACGTCCTCTGCAGCTTCATCTCCTGAGAACATGCCCCAGTGAAGCATCTGCATTCATTTCTGCCTCAGAACCCACTTCCTGGGAATTCAACTTAAGACATGATCCTATTGCACATATTTTTCCAAGAATCCAAGGAAGGTGATAGAAATGGAAGGGAGAATTTCTTTCTTAGTCTTCCTGTCTCCTCAGGCCTACACAGCCAGAAAGAAGAAGGATTTCTCATTGGTTATTTTGTATGGCAATATATCCCAAACCAAATGACCATACTGGTCTACCTTTGGTCTATCTCAATTGTACCTTGAACCTACCTGATTCCTTGCTTTGGAATTTCTCCCTACCTCCAGAGTGTATGCCATTCATCTCTCACCAACCCAGGTCCTATCCATCCTCTGCCATTTTCATTCTCCACGTATATGAATAGTAACATCAGCTGTATATGAATAGTAATATCAGCTTTATTCATAATAGTCAAAGAAAATTAGAAAATTTAAAAGGTCCCTCACTGGTGAATGAATACAAAATACAGAAAACAAGTTAAAGAGTCCTCACTGTAATATAGAAAGTACTTTTTTTAAAAAAAATCCCAATACTCTTCAAGTAGAAGGAATTTTGTATGTATAGCCGAACACAAATCTAGGGACATTGAAGGAAAGAAAAAGAAACAGTAATCATTTGGACCATATTTTAATTTTGCTACCCCAAGTACAAAGAAGATTCAAATACATAAAATGTACTGGTGGACAATAACAATACTGTCTCTGTAATACTTTTAGATAGCGTGCTAATTCTTACATTTGTTTCTATCAGCAGAAAATGAATATTTCCTTCACAGGAAAATAATGTTATTGTAGAAATTCATTTAAGGAAAATACTTGACAGTTCAATCTTCACTAGTCAAGTTAGGAAAGTTTTGTGGCAGTTCATATCTATTGCATCTCTCTTACAATATAACAAATAGAAAAGAAACAACTGTGGTGACTTTCTATATTTCAAGATTTTCTATGCCAGTTGGAATAACTTTATTGAAACTCTCTGTGGATATTGAGAAAGAAAAACTGCCATAGGCAAAAGAAAGAATCTGTGCATTTCATTAAACTAGCCCATAATAGGCAAATAGGTAAATACTCTTGGAACTGAGTTGAATGTAATTAAGTTTTAGCTAATACAAAAAAAAAGTCTTCCCTTGTGTTTCCTGAAACTATCAAAAGGAGTTTCCATTTCTATTAACTTTGTTGGGTGTTTGTTTATTTTGGAATGAGAGATGTTGTAGCAGGGTGAGGAGATAAACACTTGAGAGTTGGAGTTAGAAACCCAGTTCTGCCAGCAGCTTAGTTATTAACATGCTGGACAGTCAACAATTACCGCTGCCAGACTGTCAGCAAGAGCAAAAGTAAAGTGAAGTGGACCTGGGAAATCATCTTAGCCTCAATCAGATTTGCCCTTTGTTTGCTGATGTGTGTGGGGTTTTAAAAAAAATCTGAATATTTTAAGATTTAATTTGTCATTTTGAACTCATTCTTTTTGCCTATCTACCCACCTTTAAATGATCAATCTATGCATCTCCATTGTGTACGCGCGCGCGCGCGCACACACACACACACACACATTCATGTACACAAAGTCCCTGATTTTAGTTTACACTAGAAAACAATAACGTTAAAACTCCCTGGTTCAAGGCCCTAAGAAACCATTAGATTCCCAAGCTAAATCCATTTAAATAAATGGTATGCTGTTAAGTTTTCTCTCTGCCATTAGTTTATAGTCAAAAGAAACCGGATGCATTGATCAAAATCTATGACCTAGAACACATGGATAGATTTTTCCATGACGTAATTAGAAGCATGTGTGACGTAATTGGGAAGCATGAGTGGCATCCACTTCCTAACGAATCTCTACGAACTTTGAAAAATGACAATAGTGGCAGAAAGTCTTCTGGCTTTTTGTTCATAGGATAGCTACGAATTGTGCTCGACCCCACGGCAGTTAACAACAATTAGATACTACTAGTACTCCTAAATCAAGCAGTACCTTGGTGATGACCACCTTCTGTTGAGATCGCCAAAACCTGACCAACCTCTCACAGAGATACAGGAACATGGGACCCACGATCCATTTCCAAGTCTGTAAACAGTAAAAATTAGAATAATGTATAAGGAGCAGCAGCTAATAAAGATTTACAGGGACAAAAAAATTAAAATTTATCTCCACCCTGTCGTGGTTGTGTGCTGTTGAGCGGGAGTTTTCAGAGGTTATAAATAGCACAAGAGGAGACGGTTCATCTTTTTCCTGTGGAGCAGCTGGTGGCTATGGATTTGGACTGTGTACTTTTGCATTGGCAGCAAAATTACTTACCATCAAGCCACCAGAACGCCCTAATCTCCATAGACTTGCTTAAATATTTGGTATCAGTCAGTTGCTTCTACAAGGCTTCTACGTGAAAAATATGTGAAATCGTGTTAGATTTTTTAGCCCACGGAAAGGAACATTCTCCTTAGCCTCATTAGGGAACTTGATGTACAGTATGAAACTTTCCCAAGAGGAACTGCCCACAGGAATGGGATTTCCTCCCAGTGTCGCAACTGCACTTGCAATAACATTACAACGGAGCAAGGTTGGTTTCGGAATGAGCATTTCTCTACGGGCTAGCATTTCAACACCACCGTATTTTTAAATATAGCAGTGCAATTAACTTTCTCTCAGTCATAATCATAGTCAGATTACAAATTTGAGCAAGAATTTAACTCATTCACCAATAGCCTAGAAGGCTCTGACAGCTATGCAGTCCACTTGCTATATGAGAACAAATGGAAAGATTTTCTAAGGTTTCAACAGACCTTTTTGTCAAAATTTACAATATTTCAAAGTACTGCAATTACTCTGTAATATCATTTGCTACATAAAACATTTTCATAAGAGTTCAGAATGAGGGTTGCAGAGTGGAATATACTCGGGGTGGGGGTGGGGGTATG